>NC_080670.1:93665210-93965210 GCF_030247195.1 Topomyia yanbarensis | reverse complement strand
CTGAGTATATGGGTCAGCGCGGAAGAATCGGTTATTAGGGTGAAGTGGTAACCCTCAATATACCCACGGAATGCATCGATGGCGAGAATGGCTGCAAGCGCTTCCTTTTCTGCGGCATGGTAGTTCTTCTGGGGCGTTGTCAGTTTATGGGAGTAGAATGAAATGACCCGCTCTACCCCATCCTGTTCTTGTGTGAGAACCCCAGCTACCGCCACGTCACTAGCATCCGTTTGGATACAGAACTCCTTGCTGAAATCAGGACTGCCCAAGACTGGTGAAGATATCAGCCGCTCTTTGATTTCGCAAAATGCCTGTTCGGCGTCATCGTTCCAACGGATGGTTTTCGTTTTGCTTTGCAGAAGGTTTGTGAGTGCAGCGGCCACCCCGCTAAAGTCTAAGATGAAGCGCCGATAGTAATTAGCCATTCCTAGGAATCTCCTTAGTTTTGTTACGGTATTGGGCCGTTCGTATTCGACAATAGGACGAACTTTTTCCGGGTTGGCTCGAAGACCGTCTGTACTAAGGAGATATCCCAGGAAGGGAATCTCAGACACTCCAAACTTAGACTTTTCTAGGTTTATGCTTAAGTTTGCTTCCCTTAAGCGACGTGCAATCTCCACTAGAAGGCGTTCATGGTGTTCGAATGTCTCCGTCACCACAACAATGTCGTCGAGATAGACGAAGACGTACGATTCAAGCATCCCGTGGCCCAGGACATTGTCCATCAGTCGTGCTACCGTAGCAGGACTGTTGATCAACCCAAAAGGCATCCGTGTGTACTGGAATAGCCCTTTGCCCTGTACACAAAAGGCCGTGTACTTCCGCGATTCTTGGTCCAATGGAACCTGGAGAAATGCTTCAGACAGGTCTATCGTGGACAGGTTTTAGCCTTGGGAAGTTGACCTAAAATTCGACCGGGATGAGGCAACGGATAAGCATCCCGAACAGTCCGCTCGTTAATCTTGCGTGCGTCCAAACAGAGCCGAACTTTGTTGGGCTTGATGACGGGCACACAGTTAAGCGACCAATCCGAGTTGCTCCGTTCCAAAATCCCTAAACCCAACAGTCGTTGCAGCTCGACGGCTACCAGATCCTGCGTCTTCGGAGACATCACGTATGGAAACTGGCGGACTGGTGGTTTATTTTTCCATTCCTCTCCCAACACGATGCGATGCTGAGCTCGGTTGGTCAGGGTCAATTTCCCTTCTTGAGCAGGAAGGAAAAGTTTTTTTATGTTTTCAATAACCATGATTTCATCGTCGGTGAGAATGTTTTCAGAACTAGGGTGTTTGGTGATAGATACCGATGCAGTGGACTCAATTCCTCCACAATTTTGCATTGCGGGCTGAATTTTGAATTTCCTCCAAAAGTCCATTCCGCAGATGCAATCTATGGACAGATTTGCAACTACCAAAGTAGGAACTATTTTTACACATCCTTGGAAGGCAAATGGAAGATGAGCCTGACCTTTAATTTGCAGTTCGTCTCCACTTGCAGACCGTAGAATCACGTTTTTGGAAGGGCGATGAAACTTTTTGAATTTTAATTTAGAGAAAAGAGATTCGCTGATAAGCGTGTGATTGCTACCGCTGTCCAAGAGAGCCCGTACCGGGTAACCGTAAATCTTTACGTGTGCGTACGGTCGGTTATCGTGGGGGACAGGGTAGGTAATTTGAAGAATTTCTGTAGATTCAGGGTAAATATCTCTGGTGGCCTGTACCCAGTAAGGGGGAGGCGTACGTTGAAGAAAACGGTCTTGACTTACGCGTTGGGTGTCTGCGAACGACGATTTTGGTTCGCGTTTGGTCCGTTTTTTAAACAAAACGGGCAATAGTTAGTTGGAAAACCGCGAAGACCGCACGTACTGCAAAATATGCCCCGGGGCTGTCTACACATCGCTACGTGATGACCAATCCTCCCGCAATTGTAACAAGTATTGGCCGGTGGGGGAATGTGCGTGTTTATCAATTCTTCCAACGTGAACTGTGGACGAGAATTGAACCCAGATGGCACCGCGACCGGGTCTGGTCGGGCGGTATTTTGAGACGAATTTTGACTCGTTTGGGTGTTCGGTAAGGATTGGTTGTTTTTGTTGGGAAGTTGATTGGGACGAGACGAATTAGTGGATGTGTGTGA
This sequence comes from Topomyia yanbarensis, assembly GCF_030247195.1. Taxonomy (NCBI): domain Eukaryota; kingdom Metazoa; phylum Arthropoda; class Insecta; order Diptera; family Culicidae; genus Topomyia; species Topomyia yanbarensis. The sequence goes on along the minus strand of NC_080670.1, from coordinate 93,963,074 downwards.
ATTGTTTCTATTTTGGTTGACCTGAGACACTGCTGCGGTTCGATCTATCACCTGTTGAGTCTGGGATTGGTTCTTGTTTTTTTTTCTTCGAATTGTTTTCAGAGCTTTCAACCACTTGGACATTCCTGTCCGTCCCGAAAACCTTGTTGTATGCCGAGAAATTTAATGCATCTAATTTCTGTCCAGCAGCAACAAGTGTTTCAAGGTCGACAATCGGAATAAATGTCATTTGTCGCTTGTAGTCTACTCGCATATTCTGCTGTAGAATCTGTACTTTTTCGTAATTGGGAATCTGAACACTCATGGTTCTGAACAGTTTCTCGATTTCGAAATAGTACTCGTGGAAAGATTCATGTTTTTGTTGACGACGCTGGTAAATTTTCATTTTGATCAACGCGTCCAAATCAGGGTGCATGTAGGTGCGTTTTAATTCAAATACCAAATGCTGCCAATTCATCAATCTACCAGTGGTTCTTTGTGCCATATACCACTTGAGCGCTGAACCAACAAACAAATGCACAGCCGACTCGAAAAGCTCGACCTCCGACACATGCTCAGCTTGGGATAAAGCCTGTACAATTTCCAAAAACTCATTTAGCTTCAGCCCTTGATCGTCACCACTGTATTTTGTGATGTTCCATTTGGACACAGGAAGAGTGTGACGGTTGTGGTACGGTGCGGGGTACGGATTGTGTAGAACACCACTATACATGGGAGGTGAATTTCGTTTAGGGAAAGATGGGATAGCCGAAGCATGGTTGTACATCTCGGGATTTGCTCCAGTAGGATTAGAAATTCTCGTCGGATGATAGGGAATATTGTATGTATTGTTGGGAATTGGTATATTGTTAGAATGTAATGTACGATCTGGGATATTTTGAAAATTATGGTAACTAGATGAAGTATCGAATGAATTGGAAGGCTTTGTTGGCGGAAAATTATAGTTTTGAAATGTTCTGAAATTTGTATCGGGGTGTTGTGAATATGAAGTAAATCGAGCATGATCGGGAAGAGTTTGAGTTACAGCATCTTTTACTTCTCTTCGTCGAGCTAAATCGGCTTCTAGATCCGTAATTCTCGCTTGCAACGAATGGATCCAATCAAGGTCATCCTGACTAAGAACGGAAACTCTCGGTCTAGGATTTTCATCTGCTTTGTCTGCATCCAACGAAGCTAAAATATCATTTCCCTCTTGCTGATCACTCTGCAAAGACGAAGCAGAACCCCGAAAGAAATGTTCAAGAACCTCCGCTAATTCAACCACCGTATTTTGCAATTGACTGTGCAAGTTGGGCGACCCCCGCGAGTCCCTCAACACAGTCACTAAACGCATACCGACGTGTACCATTCTAGTGGAACAAACCTTCTTTTCATCATCCTCCTGTTCCAAACACGATTTCAACTCGATAAACTTATGCGTACAAACCTCGACTTCCACAGTAGGATCACCCACTACTCTTCGTGGGAATTTTCCCGACGGATCATCCCTTTCCACCTTCAACTGGTCTCGCAGCCACTTGCGTTTTCGTGAGCGATCGAGACCGATAGACAAACTGACAGAACGGGCGGTCAGTTCATAATTCAATTCATCGTCGGCTAAAAACTCCACACTCATATCAAAATACCAACCTTGGATCAGCTCACTAGCTTGATCGAATGTGAGCTGTACCATTGCCATTGTATAAAAAGGCAAAAAATAACAAAATTATCACAAACCACAAATAGTTTTAACACCCGCTAGAAAAGTAAACAAAAACCCGACAAGAAACAAATGTAATGGTATTAGTAAATGTCAAATTCAATCCGATCAATGCTACCTGTGTATGAAATATGTTCAAAACAAACGATCAATTTTTCTTCTCAAGCACTAGCAAACGACGGCGTGCCAGATATACAATTTTTCATCACTCGCAACAATTCGCAATTCCACTAATCATAATTAAGTTTCAGGATCAACTTCAAGTTTGGATATCGACCCAATGACTTCGCGATTAATGAAGTGAACAATGTGAATTGAATTTCTCCGGGAGACACAACGAAAAAGGGATTTGCTTCTGGTCTTGGAAACAAATCACTTTTTCTTTTATTTTGCGTTGGGCGCCAATTGTTACGTTTAGGTTTCGTAACGTTTACTTGTGGTTGTGGGGCCACACTGTACTCACCAGCTATTAGGGTCGTTTCACGGTTGTCTCCTGGAGAAATTCACACTGGGCGGACTTTTCTTCCCACACTATGGTCACTGAGCGAATCGTAACTAATTTTCGGCGGAAACATGTACCTAAAGGAATGCACTGTAAACAAAATGGACGACACAACTTGTATATACAGACCATACACTTTTTATTTAACACTACTATTCTTTTTTTTTGATTTCTTGACTTGAGCCAGAAGGGCTATTAATAAAAACAAACAAATTTATTACTTGCTTTTTATTCGACGAAAACTTTCTTCTGTCGATACCGTTGCGATCGTGATGACGTTGGTCGACTTGCAGCTGGCTCGATGAGGCGCGGGCTTCGACGGTGGTGCAGTAACGTACGGACGATAGCGACGGGGGACTCCTGAAGAAGCAGCAACTCGGCCTATTTGTAGCGGAGGCCTGCGTTTCACTTTTGGGCCCGGAGAGTGGTACAATGCGCACTTTATCTTCTACACGAGTGTCTAACACTAAGTCGAGTGGGATTTACAGCGTTTTCGGTCTAGTAGAGCCTACCCTCCGGTACTTGGGTACTGGCCTCTACAATGGCGTAAAAATCTTGCCAATCACTGACCGTTCTTGCACTCGCGTCGTACTAGTACACTACACAGAAACCGGTAACCACACTTATCCCACTCGACTGGCCGGACAGAACCTTAACGTTCGTGTGGTGGTTCTGAACGGCGAAAACAAGATCCTACGGATCAGCTTATATCACAAGACTTTTCTTACGATGGAAACGCGCGGTCAAATATCTAGTGACTCGCTGCTGCTAGTCTTCACTCCTCCGGGCCGATTAACTATTAGAGAGCGCATTAAGATTTCGCGGTACATTTTATCATTGCCCTGTCCACTTTCCAACACATACCCACCGCGCCTCCTCGCATCCCACCCCGCATTAGATGACGGTGATGATGAGATGACAGGACGATGACGGTTGACATTTACAAAAATTTTATCGTTTTGGTTGGTGTCACGAAGTATACAAAAGCTATCAAGAATATTTAATGTGCGGTACTTGTTTCCTTGATTATTTTTTTAAATATTGAACAATTATAACAAAAAAATATAATAAAATGAATAATAAATAAACAAGCAAAATAAATAACACATATAAATAAATAAATAAATAAATAAGCCCATAAATATATAAATAAATAAATAAGTAAATAAATCTCTGAACAAATAAATAACGAAACCTACATTTGACACCAACCTGGGCTATTAAGCAGAACTTAAACGCGACTCAAACATGCAAGCACGGAGTAGTAACGGTTTGACGTTTAAATTCTACTTAGGCATTTACGAACAATAATTTCAAAGTATAAACAAAGAACAGGCGTCGTCAAATACACGGGATAGACCGTACACTGTTATTTATTTATACGACAAAAAAATAACAATATTTACAAATATATACAAGCTGGGCTCAGTGACCAAAGCGACGATATTGTGACCTAAGAAATCACAGGTCACATCTGGGCATAAGAAGCCTCCCGTCATGTGGTCTTTTTCGACCTCATTTGTGCAGAGAAAGCACTTCGGTTGCTTGCAGTCTCTAGCAATGTGTCCCTTCTCCCCACATTTTCTGCACAGATCAGATCTGTCGGGGCCTCTACAGTTTCTTGCCTGATGGCCAAAACCCAGGCATCTGAAGCACCTCTCCATTTGTTTAGTGGTTCTAGGGATCAATCGCAACGAGCACACCGACCACCCGATTTTGATCTTACCGGTCGACATAAGCTTGTTGGCTGCGGTTGGCGATAAGCGTATCACTGCTGTCTGTGTGCCACTGTACTCCTCCCTCAATCTTATTGATATCTGCTCCCTCTCCAGGTTTCCTTGCTCTATTAGCGCGCTTCTCACTTCGTCTTCCGTTGTGATCTCGTCCAGATTCCTGCACTCGACCACTGCTTCCTGAACTAATGCTCTCACATTCGCTTCTCCTCCCACCGCTTCTGCCACAAGTTCCCGGTAGGCCGAGCTCTTGATCAATGGATCTTTCTTCAGCTCGAACAGCATTTCGCCTTTCTGAGTACGCCTGGTTCTTATAACGTTCTCCCCCAGCTCCTTCAACTTGGGGTCCTCTCGCACCCTTTTGAGGATCGCAGCGTACGTCACGCCTTCATTTACTTTGACGACTAGAGCGTCTCCCCTCTGCTTCTGCTGGCGTGGCCGAAGGTCTTCTTTCTTCTTTTTCTTCTTTTCCTCCTTTTCTTTCTGTTTTTTCTTCCTCTCTTCTACGGTTTCTACGGTACGCCATTCACTCTGCGATTTTCGGCTTTTTCGCTGTCCTTCACCGACCTTCCTGGGCTTCTTCGGTTCCTCCTCCTCTCCTGGCGTTTCGCTTATTCTTTTCACAGAACGAGCATCCCGGCCGCCCTTCGGTGTCTCATAGGCTTCTGCTTCTTCTATTGCTGTAGACTTCAGCACATTTTCGGCGTTTTCAGCTCGCTCTAGTAACGCCATATGTTCGCATTCGGCTGCTGCTACGGCGGATTTGATGGTAATCACTAGATCCTTGATATGTCCGTGCACGTTGCCCTTGCTTTTGACGAATTCGTAGAGTTCATCAATTTTTTGCCTCAACTTCGTCACTTTAGGTAACCCAGACTGCTGCCCCTCCGTGATTCGGCATGATCCTTGCCAATGCGCTAGTTGTCCTCGCAGCCTTCTCACATACATAGTCGACATGGCAGTTGTAATTCAACTGATCGTCAACCATCACACCCAGGTGCTTCAGCGCGTGCATCGATGGAATGGATTGTCCCCCGACGCTGATCTCGAGACGCTGGATTTGCTTACGATTGCTAACCAGCACTACCTCAGTCTTGTGGTGAGCCAGCTGCAACCTGACGTTAACCATCCAGGTTTCCACGATGCCTATTGTCTCTGCCGTCAGCATCTCCACCTCCTCAAGGGTCTCGCCCGTTATCGTCAGGACAACATCATCTGCAAAGCCGACGATCTCCACTCCCCTGGGCAGTTCCAGTGTTAACATTCCGTTGTACATAATATTTCGGAGCGTTGGGCCGAGTATGGAAGCCTGAGGTACTCCCGCCGTTACCCTAATCGACCTCTGCCCCGTGTTCGTTTCGTAGACCAGTACTCGGTTCTGAAAGTAACTTTTCAGAACCTTGCACAGATAGTCCGGAACCCGCATTCTATGCTACGGCGATGGCTCCCCAGCTAGCACTGTTGAACGCATTCTTCACGTCTATCGTTACCACGGCGCAGTAGCGATTACCCCTTCTCTTTTGTTTCAATGCTTTCTCCGCGTTCGCGATGACGATGCGGATGGCGTCCACTGTCGATATTCCTTTCCGGAACCCGAACTGTCTCTGCGATAGTCCGTTCTCACTTTCAGCGTAGGTCGTCAGCCTGTTGAGGATGACTCTTTCCAGGAGTTTACCGAGAGTATCCAGCAGGCATATAGGCCGATACGATGCTGGATCTCCTGGTGGTTTCCCTGGTTTTGGCAGTAACACCAGCTTCTGGATCTTCCATCTATCCGGGAAGTAGCCATCGTCCAGGCATTTCTGTAGGACTATCCTGAACATGTCCGGAAACGCCAGGATCGCAGTCTTCAGTGCCACGTTGGGGATACCATCCGGTCCGGGAGCTTTCTTTGCTTTCAGCCCTTTGGCACTATAAGGAGCTCGTCGTTGGAAACCCGATTGTCACCTGCATTTCCACCATCTGCATCAGCGTACGGTGTAGGCGGCCATGCGGTTGGGTCGTGCTTCGGGAAAAGGCCCTCCACGATAATTTTCAGCTTGTCGCCGCACATTTCGACTGGCGTCATTGGGCCCTTGATCCTGGCCATAACGACACGGTAAGCATTGCCCCAGGGGTTAGCGTCTACTTCTCTGCACAGCTCCTTGTAGCAGGTGGACTTACTTAGCACTATCTCACGTTTAAAAGCGGCCCTAGCCGCCCAGGATGTTACTTTACACTCTTCTCTGAGTGCCTCAGATCTTGCTCTCTGAACGCGTCTTCTGGCTTTTGAGCAAGTAGCCCGGGGGATGCTTAGCCTTTCGTTCCACCAGTACGCCGGACGCCGGTAGTTCCTCGGCTCCATTTTCCTCGGCATTGTTATATCGCATGCCCTAGCTATTGTTTCCGACAGCTCATCGGCACTCGGAATTGGAGTGGCGCTGTCAGCACGAAGTGCTTCCACAAAAAGGTCCTTGTCGAATTCCTTTATTTTCCACTTCCGCTCGCCAGTCCTCACTCTCTGCGTCACCGTGCGATTTCGCCGACCAATGGTGTAGTGGATGGATTGGTGATCACTATGTGTGTACTGCTCACTAACTCGCCAATTCATGTCATCCATCAGCGACGCGCTGCAGAATGTTACGTCGATGATGGATTCCCGACCGCCTTTACGGAATGTGCTAGCGGAACCTTCATTGCACAGCTTTACGTCCAGCTTCGCCAGTGCTTCCAATAGGCTGTAACCTCGTGCGTTGGTCAGCCTGCTACCCCACTCCACGGCCCAAGCGTTGAAATCTCCTCCTATAACAACCGGCGTTCGCCCGACTAACGAGTCGGTTAATGCGCCCAGCATCCGGTTGTATTGCTCTGGTGTCCACCGTGGAGGAGCATAACAGCTACGCCGTTTATCCTGGCGATCACGAAACCTTCGTGTGTGCTATCCACCACTTCTTGAACAGGGAAACCGCCCATCACTTGGATTGCCGCCATCCCTGCACTATCCACCACCCAGTTACCGTTATCGGGAGGGACACGATACGGCTCTGCAATAATTGCAACGTCGCACTTCATTTCTGTTGTTGACTGCCACAACAGTTGCTGTGCAATGTCACAATGATTGAGATTGAGCTGGGTAACCTCCATCATTATTGGCCTGCCTTCGCCTTTTTGTACTCTGGGCATAAGAAGCCTCCCGTCATGTGGTCTTTTTCGACCTCATTTGTGCAGAGAAAGCACTTCGGTTGCTTGCAGTCTCTAGCAATGTGTCCCTTCTCCCCACATTTTCTGCACAGATCAGATCTGTCGGGGCCTCTACAGTTTCTTGCCTGATGGCCAAAACCCAGGCATCTGAAGCACCTCTCCATTTGTTTAGTGGTTCTAGGGATCAATCGCAACGAGCACACCGACCACCCGATTTTGATCTTACCGGTCGACATAAGCTTGTTGGCTGCGGTTGGCGATAAGCGTATCACTGCTGTCTGTGTGCCACTGTACTCCTCCCTCAATCTTATTGATATCTGCTCCCTCTCCAGGTTTCCTTGCTCTATTAGCGCGCTTCTCACTTCGTCTTCCGTTGTGATCTCGTCCAGATTCCTGCACTCGACCACTGCTTCCTGAACTAATGCTCTCACATTCGCTTCTCCTCCCACCGCTTCTGCCACAAGTTCCCGGTAGGCCGAGCTCTTGATCAATGGATCTTTCTTCAGCTCGAACAGCATTTCGCCTTTCTGAGTACGCCTGGTTCTTATAACGTTCTCCCCCAGCTCCTTCAACTTGGGGTCCTCTCGCACCCTTTTGAGGATCGCAGCGTACGTCACGCCTTCATTTACTTTGACGACTAGAGCGTCTCCCCTCTGCTTCTGCTGGCGTGGCCGAAGGTCTTCTTTCTTCTTTTTCTTCTTTTCCTCCTTTTCTTTCTGTTTTTTCTTCCTCTCTTCTGCGGTTTCTACGGAACGCCATTCACTCTGCGATTTTCGGCTTTTTCGCTGTCCTTCACCGACCTTCCTGGGCTTATTCGGTTCCTCCTCCTCTCCTGGCGTTTCGCTTATTCTTTTCACAGAACGAGCATCCCGGCCGCCCTTCGGTGTCTCATAGGCTTCTGCTTCTTCTATTGCTGTAGACTTCAGCACATTTTCGGCGTTTTCAGCTCGCTCTAGTAACGCCATATGTTCGCATTCGGCTGCTGCTACGGCGGATTTGATGGTAATCACTAGATCCTTGATATGTCCGTGCACGTTGCCCTTGCTTTTGACGAATTCGTAGAGTTCATCAATTTTTTGCCTCAACTTCGTCACTTTAGGTAACCCAGACTGCTGGTCTTCTTGGGTAACGCTTGGTTTCGGTGTGCGCACCTGAAATCCTAGCTTTCCTTGGCGTGCAGTTGGTTTGTTGCCGCTCGTGCTCTGTGTGGACTCGCTAGGCTGCTTTCGCTGCTGCTGTTGTTGTGGTTGCACTTACTGTTGCACTTGTTCGTTATGCTGGGTCGGTGACCTCGCTAGCCCACCTTTGGCGAACGGGTTCACCACAGTTGCTTCGTTAGAATTTTTATTGTTTTTGTTGATTTTGTCTTCTTGCATGCTTTTTGGGTCCCAACTCCAAGCCGCTATCTACGCCCGTAATAAGTAGTCGCCTCACACGATCCTATGGTTACTTTTGTGAGGTCGCATGCAAGGGTTGACGCGGTCCTTCATGGGGTACCGCGTTCAGAGCCGGATCGGCGCTAGTCAGAAGCCTTCAACTGAGCCTACTTGCCAGCTAAGGTGGCGAGTTTCGAACGTACTTGGAGACCTACCAAAGTTTTACTGGGACGGGGGGCAGCCAGTACCATTAGCCCACTCGCCGTTTCGGGGAAGTGTCACCCATCCTTACTAGGGTAGTGGAATGGCGTGGCTGTCGGTCCGTAGATAATTTCGATGAAATCCTTATTCACATCCGTGTTCTGCCGCCAGTATGCCGTAATTAGGATCTTACTGGTGTCGATCCTAATGTGCCGGTTGGCACTCCCGTTGGGTAAGGGTGCTTTATGCTAAAGTCTTGGGTAAAACCTTAGCGGAAGCGGCACCGACTCGCTTCGTCGGAGCTGCATTCGGATTTACATGGCTTTTTCTAGAGGTTTGGCAGAGCACAACATTGCCTTGCCCCACCATATCCTAGCAAGGCTCCCCAACTCGCAGTAGCTCCGGGGGGGGGGGGTTCGTTAAGCCCCTGAACTTCTGTCCTCCTGTCCCTGCTGCCCCCTTGTGTGTGTATGTATGTGTGTGTGTATGTATGTATGTATGTGTGTATGCATGTGTGTATGTATGTGTGTATGTAAGTGTGCATGTATGTGTGTGTATGTGCGTCTCTGTGTGTGTACGCGAACACAATCTCACTCACTTTTCTCAGAGATGGCTGAACCGATTTTCACAAACTTAGTCCCAAATGAAAGGTGCAACGTTCCCATAGGTTGCTATTGAATTTCTAATGGATTCGACATCCGGTTTCGGAATTACAGGGTGATGAGTACGATCACGTAGAAAATGTCGATTTTAATAAATTCTGCAATGAATGGTGAAATTTTTCCAAAATGTGATCACAACTGCTTCGATTTGTAGTACTAGGTCACTAACAGCCATTCAAAGTCTTTTTGGTCACATTGGCCACCAGCATCGGTTCCGGAAGCCCCGGTGGAAGTATCCAAATTCAGAATAACAGTCACATCGGTTTCTCGGAGATGGCTAGACCGAATCAACCAAACTTAGTCTCAAATAAAAGATGTTGCGTCCCCGTAAATGGCACTAAATTTTACCCCTTACCGACTTCCGGTTCCGGAGTTACAGGTTGTGGCGTGCGATCACATAGCAAATTGTGATTCAAACCGAATTCCGATGAAAGCAAAAAAGGTAAAAATTTCGCTAAAATGTCTCTCAAACAACTTAAATTTACAGTTCTAGGTCACCGACGGCCAAACAAACTTTCGTTGACTGCATTGACCACCATAGACGGTTCTGGAAGTGCCCGGGGAAAGCGGCCACCTTTCAAAACTAGCAAACTCATATCAGTTTCTCGGAAATGGTTGGGCCGATTTTCACAAACTTAGTCCCAAATGATAGCTACATTATCCCCACAGATGACTGTAAAAATTCCGGAAATATAGACTGAACCGTCCGGTCACATATGAAATTCCCATATAAGCCGGAACTCAAATTTTTTTTCAAGGAAATAGAATTCGTATTTTTGATGCCAAACATCTTTAAAATGCATGAAACGTCGAGCTTTTATGTCATCACGAAAATTTTTTTTTATGAAAATCGACTTTTCGGGACTTTGCCGATTGTACACCTTTTTTCAGTTCAATATTACCGTGGCTGTTTTTTCTTTTACAAAATTTTAGAACTCGAATAATGATTTCTTTTTTTGTATATTGGTCATGTCATGTATAATAATAAAATGTAATATTTATATTTGAAAACTTTTAATGAATATAAACAACGCAAACATTCTCGTGTTCATGATTGAGAAATGCACAATTGCACCGCTAGGAGGATTAAAACAGGTTTTTTCATATAGCGACATATCAACGAAATGCTAAACAATCTAGAGATAGACAATACTGAGCTTGTAACTAGGGCAGATCACTTGTAATGCACTTTTCAAAATGAGTGAAATTAAATGCATTTCTTGCGATCAAAATAAAAGCTCGTAATATATTTTACGTTGCGTGCAATTTATTTTGCGATACGTTTAAGATATCAAAACACTACAAAAATAACTATCCCTACTCTCAACAAAACGTCGAACAATGTGAATCAGCATAAGACGACAAACTTTTCTGCGAGGGAGTGCAAAGTTGATGCAGAAAAGGAAATTGTATCGATTTTGTTGGCTATATTCGGCAAATTTAAGAGTAAGAGAAACGAAGGCAATGAAATTGAAAGACGTACAGGTATTATAGGACGAATCAGTTATAAATTTAGAACTAATCCAAGGCACGCTCATATGGACATGATCGAAAGAAAATGTGAAGAATACTTTGCCTTCTGCTAAGTAGTAGGGCGTTGCACCCAAGTCTACCGCATGGTCGTTGATAGAACATAACTCATCATCATGTTTTACCGCCGACGCCGGTAAAAAATCTTCACAGATCATCGCCTAGCACAACCATGCGATCTTAATTTGGCTGAAAATATTCGCATAATCGAATAGTCATCAAATTTGATATCTCAGCAAAATGAAATTTTTGTCTATAATGAGATTTCAACAAAAACATATTTGCTGAGATCTCAGCAACAAAAAATGTAAAAAAGCTCAGAATCAACAGAAAACATTAAGTGTGCACGGAATCATCAGAAATGCATTCTACCTTCGTATTTCCCGGAAAATTTTAACATATTTAACTTGGTTTCGGATTCAATTGTCAATACACGACACATACAAAATCAATTTTATATAAACTGTAACCAGTTTATCATGCTAGTATGTGATAACTGTCTGAAATAGTTTATGGTACAATATTATATGAGAAATATTCGGTTCGTTACTATCCACATGGATCAATTGGTCTTGTTTAACAATTTCCCAAAAATATCTGCTTTCGCTAGACACTATAATTTCTCAGTGGCCTTTAACCATTTTTTTGAAGTAGAATACAGCTAACGTATGAATACAGGGGTTCCCATTCAATTTTTTTTTGCTGAAGTCAATTCCAAGCCATTGCACTTACCAAAGATTGTTGTACCACAGAGAACAGACGTCCATCTTCACCATTCAACTTGTGTAAATATCCCTAATGGTTCACAAGGTAGTTGGGTTATATTCACCAGGTGCGCTACTGTCGTCATGTTTTTAGTGGCTGAGTTCGACTGATTTGACAGCGGTTATACCCCTACCCAGTCAAATTTAACTGGGACTGGTTAACCAGTACGGAACCATTTCGGACATCTGAGTGGACTTAGTATGAATTCCAGCTTAAATGCATCAACCGATTGAGTCGGAATCGGTTGTTTTCTTTGAGCAAGATTTCATACTGATTCCATTCAGTATTACGAACTGGTTCCGCAATAGACGAATAGTTGAGATAAGTTGGTTTGGCGGCGCCAGTGTTTTATCGTATATTAATTCAAATGTTTACACACGTTTTATTAATATTTCTGTTCGATCATGAATGTCTGTTTCCTGTGGTTGTACTATCTGATAGGAAATAGGGATAAAATCCGTAAAATAGAATACTTTAAATAACAAAAATAATGGGTTTTGTAAAAGCAGTCATGATTGGTCCATAGCATTTCACCAGCGTGCGAACATATCATACCTCGTAAACACCGCCCAGTAGATGACACTATAAACGTTGGTTAATCGTCTGTAAGAAAAATTCTTCGTTTCGTATTTTGTAGTCGTTGGGTGCAGAAGTACTAGCAGCTGCAAGCAACAGCTAAGGTGTTAAGAAGCCGCATAATCCCAGCAATATCCATTAGGAATGTGGGGCGTGCAACGCATTGATCTAAATTAGGCTGAGTTTATTTTACTGGGTGGACAGCGTAAACGACTTGATAAAATGGGGCCATTATTATGGCATATAATGCTATTAGAAGTGTCAGATGATTGTAGTATTTTATCTGTTGCCATCAAATGCCTTTTTTCGAGAATCTAAAGTATGTTTCAAAAGTATATGATGCTTGACTCTGTTTAAGTCTCTAATATTACCCATTTGAATATCATTTGCTTGAACTTTAGTTATTCGCGCGTTCCGTTTCAAACCTCTATTAATTACAAGATTGTGTGACGCCAATTTCAATTTTCACCAGTATCATTTACATTTACCGCCATCTTGGATTTCAAAATGGCGTCAATCGTCAAGTTTCGCATTCTACTAATCAATAACTTTCAAATGACACCCATATTGATGGTGGTTTTAAGTGTTTTGTGGTAACCGGAAGCCGCCATCTTGGATTTCAAAATGGCGCCAATCGTCAATTTTCGCATTCTACTAATCAATACCTTTCAAATGACACCCATATTGATGGTGGTTTTAGGTGTTTTATGGTTCCCGGAAGCCGCCATCTTGGATTTCAAAATGTCGCCAATCGTCAATTTTCGCATTCTACTAATCAATACCTTCCAAATGACACCCATATTGATGGTGGTTTTAAATGTTTTGTGGTAACCGAAAGCCGCCATCTTGGATTTCAAAATGGCGCTAGTCTTCAATTTTCGCATTCTACTAATCAATACCTTTCAAATGACATCCATATTGATAGTGGTTTTAAGTGTATTATGGTAACCGGAAGCAGCCATCTTGGTTTTCAAAATGGCGCCAATCATCAATTTTCGCCCTCTACTAGTCACTACCTTTCAAATGACACCCATATTGATGGTAGTTTTAAGTGTTTTATGGTTCCCGGAAGCCGCCATCTTAGATTTCAAAATGGCGCCAATCGTCAATTTTCGTATTCTACTAATCAATACCATTTCAAAATGGCGCCAATCGTCAATTTTCGCCCTCTACTAGTCACTACCTTTCAAATGACACCCATATTGATGGTGGTTTTAAGTGTATTATGGTAACCGGAAGCCGCCATCTTGGATTTCAAAATGGCGCCAATTATCAATTTTCGCCCTCTACTAGTCACTACCTTTCAAATGACACCCATATTGATGGTAGTTTTAAGTGTTTTATGGTTCCCGGAAGCCGCCATCTTGGATTTCAAAATGGCGCCAATCGTCAATTTTCGCATTCTACTAATCAATACCTTTCAAATGACATCCATATTGATAGTGGTTTTAAGTGTATTATGGTAACCGGAAGCCGCCATCTTGGTTTTCAAAATGGCGCCAATCATCAATCTTCGATTTCAAAATGGCGCCAATCGTCAATTTTCGTATTCTACTAATCAATATCATTTCAAAATGGCGCCAATCGTCAATTTTCGCCCTCTACTAGTCACTACCTTCCAAATGACACCCATATTGATGGTAGTTTTAAGTGTTTTATGGTTCCCGGAAGTCGCCATCTTCGATTTCAAAATGGCGCCAATCGTCAATTTTCGTATTCTACTAATCAATACCATTTTAAAATGGCGCCAATCTTCAATTTTCGCCCTCTACTAGTCACTTCCTTTCAAATGACACCCATATTGATGGTAGCCATTGCAGCGCCCATAGTTTTCGGCCAGCATCAACCCTGGAAAATTTCTCCAAGTGGTGCACCATGGAAGCTAATTTCCTGGGTTACATCACCAGCTACAGCCTTAAGCTAAGCTGATATTTTGATGCACTCGCGCTTTCCAAGCCATATGCTTACGGAAAAGAATAAACACTTTGTTTAATTAAACACAGTTTGTTGCTGCCAGCAGCAGACGGTGACGCTATTATAGAAAGTAAAGGCTTCCGAGTATGAGTCATAGTGAACTACTGATTCATCCACCGGGGTCTTTACTCTCGCGAGCGTGGAAAAGAATGTTTTGTTTAGGTCTGAGACTCTCTCAGAGAGAAGTCTACACAGACGAAATGATAAAAGTCTTTTGCGTCAGGTCGTTTAGGGGAGTCGTGAAAAGTTACTTAGGGTTCGCACGCGCAACAGGCGCGCTGGCGAAGAAGTAAGTCGGATAAGCAAGTCGAAGAGTTCAGTCGTTGTAGTCAGTCGTATTAAGGCAATTAGTGACCGCACGGATAGAAGGCGTGCGCGTGTCGGTCAGTCGATATAAGTTAGAGTTAGCACGCGAAAACCGGGGTGCGTCGTAAAATTAAGCGGAAAATTCGACCGTATGTGAGCATGTAGGTATATGCCTGAAGGTGTAACGCAGAACAAATAAAGATAGTGAAATTTAGTGTTTTTTCTGTGCGATATTTGTGCCGAAGAAAACGAAATAGCTTACGCCCACCCTGCTCCCGTCATATAAAACCAGTGGCCACCGGCGGCCGACGCTACATTCTGGTGACAGCGGACTTGAAGCCGCAAAAGTGAAAGGCTAGGAAACGCCAAAAACGATTGGAGTAGACAGTGAGTGAAAGTTGTGGATTTGGACATATCTTAGAAAGTTTGCTTGTTGGTGGTAACCAGTTTTAATGCCTGAAATAAGTCTCGTCGCGAGGAAACCTTAACCATAAGTGTAGATCCGAGAAAAGCAGAAATTCGACGATTTCTGATTGTGTTAATATTGAATGTGAAGAAAAAAATTCTCCACCTGTCTGCGGAATTTATGGTGAAAACTGAAGAAAAATTAACAAACCACGAAAAATGCGATAGCTTAAATGTGGAAAAAGGCAAACACTCAGCAGATCTAATCGATTCAGTGCAAGTTTCTTTGTTCGCAAAACTTTGACAGAGTGCGTCAACGGTCCCGCACAAATACATCGTTTTGCGCTTGATAAGAGTTTGGAAAGAGTTTCCAACAGATTTGGCATCACGTGAAGTTGTGCTGTGGAACTAGCGGCGCTCCATGTGCTGTAGAAATAGTGGTCTACATCATCTCGGCAAGAACGGGCAGAGCAACAATGCAGTTCAGGTAAGTGAACCGTTTCCACTTTATTAGCAAAATTTTACTCGGCATTTTAGTTATTCACTCCCTTAGAGTCCTTTGATCTGTCATGTTCATATTAATGACTCAAAAAGTTTAGTTCAGCCAAAAAAAATTTTTTATTGCCTGAAGAAAAGTTACAAGCTAATACTTTTCATATTTCTCATCTTGATTGAGCGCTGACATTTGATGTTTCTCATCTTGTTGAGCGCTGAGATCTGTCCTCTAATTCGAACCATCGAATTTTAAACAGCTATCACTTTTTAGCACAGCCGGCAAGTTTGTTAGTAACCTCATGGACTTTAATCAATAAGTTCTCTTAAGGAAAAACTTTGATTTTTGGAGATGAAGATGAAAAATATTGGATCTCTCGCAATATATTTCGCTTTCAGCCCATGTGGTAACCATAATATACGGGGTTAAAGTAATTATTCAAGCAAATAATCATTAATTTTCAGATTGATGACAAATTAACACTAAATCGCTGACAAATTTTTTATACTAACACTAAACAGACCGATAGAAATGGCGCGCCCAAGCTATCAGGTCAGTTTGTTTTATTAATACCAACCATCCTTAAGGATATAAGGATCACTGGTTAAAGATCCACTGAAAGCGCTACCAGGGTATCATGACCCGGAGCAGCACATTGTAGGTGACACGCGAAAGTGGCTGTCCAATTTAATTTATTTGGAAATGCTGAACCTATCAAGTAGATATGACAGATAGGGTAATCCAATTAAGAAATCGCGTGGTGAAGAAAACTGAAAAGTCTACGAAAATTAAACCAATCGACGAGGCAAAAATAAGGACTACGTCAATATCAAACCAAAAAGGCGATAGAGTAATCAAGACTACTAGTCATTTAATCAAAAAACCAAAAGAATTAACGAGAAACCGACTTTCCGAACAAGAGAATAAACGCTCCATTTCATTAACAAAAAAAAGTAGCTGTCCAACGTTTCATTCAATATGAAAACCGTCTCACCCGGTTGCCATAAAAAGAAACAAAAAAATTAAAAACAAACCCATGAACCCATGAATTCTTCGCTCCGCTATGCAGCACAGCTGTTTGAATAAACAACGGCAGAACTAACTACATAGCGCAAAACAGTTGGAAGAACGAATTAAATGCCAGGTTCGAGCAAATGCAAGCGTCGAAAATTGAAGGTCAGGTTTCAATAACTTGACCGCGAAAACAATAACTTAAAACCATGCAGGCCATTGGAATACGGTGTTTACCTGTGGGTAAAAACACTGTTATATGCTGACTATATTATGTCACCCGTTGCTTTGCGCAAGGTGACTTATCACTTTATGAATCACGTGCAGTTATGATGTAGTTTATTTAGCCAGCCTTGACCATAGTCAAGCTTACTTTAGAACATCAGGGTAATTATGATTAGCATAATATTTGTTATAAGGTTTTGTTCGAAAAATGGATAAATTAATAATATTGAGAAACTTATTAAAAATCGCATGGCAGCAGAGTGTGCTGTGGAACGAAAATATTTCAATAAATATAAAAATATAATAATAAAAGGATTTAATCCAGTTAATATTCCAATTATACTTAATAGCTGGCAACCATATTAAGTATTTATTCTATTTTGAAAAGATGGATTACGAGTTTCCGAAGACGGAAGCAATTCAATGCATTCCAGAATTTGATGGATCTACCGATGAGCTAGATGCATTCATCTATCATATAGAACACTTTGAAAAACAAATACCCCAGGGAGTGTCACGAGATGAGTTGATCTACGTGGTACTCTTAAAACTAAGAAAGAATGCAGCAGCCCAAATATTGAAAATTAAAGCCGATACTTGGCCAGCATTAAAAGAAAATTTAATAAAGAAATTTAGTAAACGAGAACGGATAGAAGAGGTAATTTCAAAAATTGAGACCCTTCGACAAAGTCCGAACGAATCGTTTAAAGAATATAGAATACGGGCTGAAATAATAAAAGATCAAATTGATGTTTATAATGAAGGGACTGGCATCAAGGATATGCCAATGATTATTAGCCTTAGATTACATTTTATCGCGGGTCTGCGAAATGAAGAGTTAAAATTATTTGCGCGTGGACACAGAGGGATGCCACTAGTGCAATTACTGGACTACTTAGAGAAAGTAGATATTGAAAACCAGTGCCTGAAAGAGATAGAAAGCAGGCTAGAATTGTTAGAATTATCGCGTACACGTACTGTTACGCAACAATGTTGGACACCGAAAAGATATATCGGAAATCCAATTGAATATATAGATGAAGGTAGAGATTATGAGCTACCTGAAAGAAATTATCGGCCAGAAATAGGCGAAAGTAATTTCAAATATTCACCGCAGAATTATGAGGAAACTTACTGGTCAGATTTTGATCAAAATA
Organism: Topomyia yanbarensis; assembly: GCF_030247195.1. Classification (NCBI taxonomy): domain Eukaryota; kingdom Metazoa; phylum Arthropoda; class Insecta; order Diptera; family Culicidae; genus Topomyia; species Topomyia yanbarensis. Next base: position 93,945,279 of record NC_080670.1, on the reverse strand, counting down.
CAAAAACTAAAAATTTTAAACAGAATCAGAAGCCCCGAAGGCAAGATTATGTTTCTAACATAGGTCACTATCAAGACCAAAATAGCCAATTGGGCGTAAATTGCTTCACGAATGAAAGAAGCATAAATACAAATTTACGGAATTATTACGCAACCAGACAGGGTGCAAATACTAACAGGCAGTTGCCTGCCGAAAGATACAATGGTGACGAAAGGCCCAAGACAAGGCCAGATAACGGCAATAATAAATTGGGAAGAGATACTTCTCAATATGAAAAATTGAATATAGAATGTACTAGGAACAATCAGTTACTAGTAAATATCGCCTCAGTTGCAAGGCCAGATACTAAAGTTAAGTATATGCTTGATACAGGAGCATTCCTTAATGTAATAAGATGGGACACGCTCTCGAAAATTGGAGCCAGACTCATCAATTATAGAGATAAAGTAAATATTACCGGTTTTAATCTGACACAGACAGAAACCATTGGGTCAGTAGAGACCAATTTCATAATTGGGAATTCCGATTATAAAATTAAGTTTTATGTGGTAAAAGACCTATGTGTTCCAGGGATTATTGGAGCAGAATTTTTAAAAGAACACACAGTTTTTATCTCCCAGCATTTGGACTACATCGCACTCAGTAAATCGAATGAGTTCGACAAAAAGTCAAATGGGGATAAGATACAAAATACTGATAATTTTCCGTTAAGAGGGGAAAATATTCCGAACAACGCGGATGAAAAGAATCCAACTAAATACGTCGGAGTAAAACGTAATAAGACCCCCGAAGGAAGGGACGCGATTAATAATAGAAACCAAAATAAAATGGTAAGAGATAATGAAATGCCCTCAAATATGTCGCGCAAATGCGAAATTACAGCCGAGAAGGCAAGCCAGACAGAGGCAATTATAAATTATACTGATGCTGGGTCTCAGTACAATATGGAAGAATTAAATAATCAAATTGATACACTTCACAGAAGAAAGTGTATGACTAGTATGGTCCCAGAATACGGATCAGAAAATAGGACAGTTTTAAGTGATTATGGTACAAATAAGAATTACTACAAAAAGAATTACATGAATGAATCCAACGACGAGAGCTTCGTGGATTCCTATTATGAAGAACAAATTTCAGAAAACTTGGATGACAACCAGGACTATTGTCTGGTTGAAAATAAAAAGTACGATCAGTTACGTAGTAATGAACGAACTGAAAAATTATTAGAAATTCTTAATTTGAATCATTTAGAAGGATATAATTTCCAAGCCATGGAATCAATAATGGCTGAATATAGTGATGTGTTCTACCAAAAAGGAGACCATCTAACAACTACAGACGCGGCGGTCCATGAAATAGAGACGACGTCAAACGTGCCGATAAATAAAAGGCAATATAGATTTCTCGAAGCAACGAAAAAGCATATAAATGCAGAAATCGAGGAAATGTTGAAGCAGGGCATTATTAAGCCTAGTAAAAGTCCATGGAATGCACCGGTTTTGTGCGTACCTAAAAAGCACGATGAAAACGGAAATAAAAAGTATAGAATCGTGGTCGACTTTAGAGCATTGAATTTAGTAACGAAACCATTCGTATATCCAATCCCGCTGATCGACGAAATACTCGCCAACCTCGGAGGATCAAAATATTTTTCAACATTGGACTTGAAATCTGGATTTTACCAAGTCCCGATCAATCCAAAAGATGCGGCTAAAACAGCCTTTTCCACCCCAAAAGGGCATTTTGAATTCACAAGAATGCCTATGGGCCTTAGAAATAGTCCATCAACATTTCAGAAGTTGATGAACACAATATTATATGAAATTGAAAATGTGAAAGCTATCGTTTACCTAGACGATATTATCATTTACGGGTCGACCATTGAGGAACACAATGAAAACCTCATAAAAGTTTTGAAAGCTATGCGCCGACACAATTTGAAAATTGAGGCAGGAAAATGCCAAATCTTAAGAACCGAAATTAAATATCTCGGACATGCAATTGATTCAGAAGGCATTCGGCCGACGGAAGATAATATAAAGGCCATCAAAGAAATGACTGTGCCAAAAACAGTTAAAGGAGTCCGTTCGTTTTTAGGAACGGTTAATTTTTATGGTAAATTCATACCACAAATAGCAGAAAAACGTAAACCATTGAACGATCTGCTAAAGAAAAATGTAAAATTTAGTTGGACTAATGAATGTCAGAAAGCATTCGAAGAATTGAAAGATTTTTTAACTTCAGATACTCTGTTGGTAAGACCGAACTACAAAATACGTTTGTGATCACAACAGATGCAAGCGAGTATGCCATTGGTGCAGTACTCTCTAATGAAAAGTCCACCGATAGACCCATAGCCTATGCGAGCAGAGGTCTAGTCGGTGCAGAAAGAAGGTACCATACGATAGAAAAAGAATTACTTGCAATCGTATGGTCAGTAAACAGGTTTAAACACTTTATATACAACCAAAAATTTATTGTCTATACGGATCATAGACCATTGATTTCGATATGGCATTTAAAAGAGACTTCCCCGACTCTTACTAGACTTCGCCTAAAATTACAAGGGTTAGAAATGGATATTCGCTACAAACAAGGCAAGGACAATGTTGTAGCCGATTTTTTATCAAGACTTCATCCGGAAACCGATAAGGATGAAATTACTCACACTGTCGCTGTAGTTACTCGACAGCAAAAGCGGCAACAGCAGCAAGAAGATAAAGAACTTGCGAGGCGGACAGACGCAGAGAACAAAACCCCAATACAAATTACGGATCAAACGGGAAGATTTGGTCTTTTCAAGAATAAACAGATATCCGAGTGGAATCCGCACATGGATGGTTTAGAGAATATCGATTTCGAATGGGACGAGAAGGGTGATGTTGAAAGATTGATCTCACATCAAGACTTCCAGAATGATCTAGCCCAAGGACGCATTGATTTTAAATTATTAAAATTTTCGAAGAGCAAGATCGAAGAAAGCCAAACAGACGCCACATTCGTGATTGTCAACAGTAAATCAGCCTATAAAGAGCTAAGCGAATTGTTCGACCTACCTCATGGGTTGAAAGATTATTTGAACGGTAGAGTATTTGCGATACCCAACCGAAAAATATGGGGAATGATATTAAACGGGTCGAGCCGATCAAGAGCCACAAAAGTATTTTTTGAAGGGTTAGTTGATGCGTTTGCGAACTGTCCCGAACATATGAAAGGAGATAAGAACATTCAAATTATCTCTTACAGAAATATACAAACTACACTGGAAACAAATATTTTAAGATTCATTGCAGGAAAATTCAATAAGGTGTTCACTCTATATGCACCAGAGAAAGAGCGAATGCACGTACCAGTAGAAGAGAGAGAAACTGTTCTTAAAGAGTTTCATGACTCTCCGCTGGCCGGACATGTCGGAAGTAAAAGAATGTTAAAACGTATAAGCCCACTATTCGAGTGGAAAAACATGCGTAGAGACGTAGAAAACTACGTCAAACAATGTGACTCGTGCCAAAAGAATAAAATTGGTAGGTTCAACAAGATTCCGATGAAAATTACAACTACTTCCATTGCACCTTTCGAAAAATTGTACATGGATATTGTAGTATTACCCGAATCAGATTGGGGAAATAAATACGGTCTAGTCATGCAAGACGACCTAACTAGATTTTTAACAGTAGCACCGATGGAGAACCAGGAAAGTTCGACGGTTGCCCAAACTTTTGTAGAAAACTACATCTGTAAATTTGGAACTCCCTTGGAGTTAGTTACAGACAATGGAACAAATTTTGTAAGTTCCTTAATGAAAAATGTATGTAAGATTTTAAAAATAAAGAAAATCACCACAAGTACCTACCACCCACAAGCTAATTTGGTGGAAAGGTCCAATAGAGAATTAAAAATCTATCTAAGGCAGTACGTTGGAAAGGATCCGAGAACTTGGGATCAACACTTGCCTTTCATTACGTTTGAATATAATACAACGTTAAATTCATCGACTGGTTACACACCATTCGAATTACTATATGGTCAACGCGCAAACATCCCGAACTCAGTATACAAATGGGACAGTGATGGCGTATATTATGAAGATTATGTGAATGAGATGCGGTCTACATTCAAGCGCATGCATACTCAAGCACGCGAAAATTTGATTTTATCGAAACAAAAAAGAAAAGAAATATACGATAAAAACACAAACGAATGGCAACCCATGTGGGGCGAATTGGTTTTAGTTAAAGCCAACCCCATAGGTGTAGGACAGAAATTGCAAAATCTATGGAGAGGACCATACGAAGTGGTCGAACTGCCAAGTGAACAAACAGCCGTAATTAAAAACGGAAATAGGCTCGAGAAAGTACATGTCAACCGATTAAAAAGGTATATGGACTGAGCTCTAATAAAAAAAAATGTACATAGTTGTAAATACATATGTACATATTCACCTTATTAAACTATTCTACATATAAACACAAGTAGCTATTAAATCAATATGTATATACTAGTCAGCATTGTGTATACTGAAATAGGAACAAAGAATAAATATGTGTACGAAAAACACAACGAAGAACAAATAAATAACGGAATGCAAACTGAAGGGCAAAGTATAATACGAGGACATAATGTTTAATTTAAAAAAAAGGGTTTATGTCAAAAAAAAATCAAAAGTTTAAAATAAAATAAGCAGTGTCTGTCGATAAAAAGCAATTTAAAATGGTAGAAAATATAAAGCCAGAAAGTGGGAATTTTTTTTTTATTAACGAGTCAAGTAGACTGTCGTATAAAATATGGGATATAATAAATACATGGAAAAAAGGGCAATCAGAATGAAGGTTGCAAAACAGTGATAATAAAGTCGAACGCAAGATGGTCAGAGTTCGAGAAACCTGAACCAAACTAAGGCAAAAATATAGAAGGGCCTGAGTCATTGAACCAGAGCCGAAATAAAAGTCAAGAGCCAAGAGCCAGAGTCAAAGGACCTGAGTCGAGTGCAATTTATAAAGTAAAAATAAAAGAAGGCCTGAGTCAGTGAACCAGAGCCAAAATAAGAGTAGAGCCAAAAGCCAGAGTCAAAGGACCAGAGCTAGAGCCAAAATCATAGGGTGTCTCACGTATTTTCTAAATCGGATCGTGTAAGCTATACTACGATTTGAAACTCCAGAGTTGACAATACCGAAGAATCGAGATTAGAAGCACAAGAATGAATGGACAAGGGGAGGTAGGACTCCTGAGAATGACAAGGGTGAATGAACACAAGGAAACCTACGCCGGTATGCATGATAAATGAGTGAAGTATGAACGAGTGTTAAAATTTCAGATAGGACGAAAAGGTTGACAAACGAGACCGAATTAAGTAAGGGCGAAAAGGGTGAAGAACAGGAATACGAGACAAAGACGAAGGGAATAATCATTAGGAGATCTTAGCGGTGAAAACAAGGGAAAAAGTTTCATAATTAAAGAGAAGTGTTAATGGACACTATAACATATAGGTGATGAAAGCATCACGAAAAACGTGAAAGTGGGAATAGAAGACATTATTAAACAATTTATAAAAAGACGTGTAGCGAACACGCTCAGAAGATTACATTTTACCAAAGAGACGCGACATGAATCCGTCCAAGGTACTGATTAAAACATAAATACACATAATGAAAGGCAGATGAGTAGTAATGGCGAGTAAAACGCCCAGATGAGAAATATTTTATGAAAAGGGCAAATATGCCAAAACAAAAAAGTTATCAACAAGTTGCAGTAGAGACAGACACTGCAGAAGAATTTCATATTGAAATTTCACAAGAATCGCAAATCAGCCAAAGGGCGTTATTTTTTTTCTATCTTTCTAAATATTATTAGGAGAATTTCGATTTGGTTTCACAAGTTGCGCATCAGTCCACCTTGGCGATTGTAATTTTCAGGTACTCTCTAGGATGGATGTAGTTGATTATGGTAAGTTTTCAGAGTAGTTTTCCTTCATAACCGCATGGTTACAAATACCATGTATCTTTTCGGGAATTTAAGTCTTTATTTACAGGTACCCTCCTGGGTCAACCTCAATTGGATAGGGGGAGATGTCGAAGCAACAAATACACAATAGCCACAATAGACAGGAAGGAAGATAACGAAGTATTCCCGCAAAAATACTTACCTCGCTTCGACAAATGTTGTCGACACAAAACATTTTTGAAAAAAAAAAATTTAAAGAAAAAAAAATGCATTATGAAAAAAAAAACACAATTACAAAAAAAAGACACAACTCGAGGAACACACAAAAAATATATTATCCATCTCGAGCCTAAAACAATATTACAAAAAAAAAAATCTAAAAACCGAGCACAACAGGCAAAAGAACTCGAAATTATTAAAATGAGCAAAGTAGCAAAAGATCTCGAAAAAAAAAACAAAAGAAAAAAAAAACACATCTGGGGAAAAAGAAGGAATTGGGGGAAATATACTAACCACTAACACTCTTTTTCTTTTGCAAAGAATCACCGACAAAAATAAATTAGAAGATTAGGAAGATTGCCAATCGAGTCGGTTTTCATTTTAAAATAAACTATAAACAAAAATAATTTCACATATGACAAATTTTAAAGATTAAAGCAAATGATTGAAAACAAACACAAATTGAAATAATTAAATGGATATAGTAAATTACAGGGTGAGAATGAAGATAACACAAAAAAAATTTAGTTTGTTTATATTTTTAATACAATAATAATCTATAGCAGCCAAATTATCAAAACCGTACAACAAATAAGCAAATAACGTATATTGACAAAAATAATAATAACTACTAAACATAGGAGATTTTGTATAAATTGGAAGCAGAAGTCCAGAGAAGTGTGTGCCCTGTGGAGAAGGTAGTCACGAGCACCGCGTTCGACAAGGATGGATTAAGGTAGCTTTGTTAGACTACCCAACGCGTTCGATAAGGATGGAACCAGCCGAAGGTGGTGACGGGAACGATTGAGGGGCGCCACAGAAGACAACAAGAACAAGAAACGGAAAGCCGCTACGCTACTGGAAGTAAGAAGAAGACATAGGGAGTGAAGTCGGTACAGCCAATACCCGGCTCACTCCAAAACACGAGCAAAAAGGCTACAGCCGGGACATCACAACCCGACTACGGTCATATAATTAACTACAAAGTACTTCGGTAGGAACATTACACTCTGACCGATGATACAAGAACAATAAGCATGCCGCACAGTCGACACACTACAATTCGACTGATGCTCGGCCAACACATATATATTGCCCCAGTCGGAACTACCATAACGTCCGACTGCGGTGAATTACCGAACGAAGACACGACTGGAGAAAATCAAAAGCCCAGTCAGCCGCTCCAATAATGAGGCACTATACGCAGTCGGAATTACCAAAACCGACTTTGCGCCGAAAGACAGCCACCGTCATGTTAGACACTGGTGGTTGGACATCCCGAAGCAAGGCGAATGGAAGGCACAGTCAGAAACACCAAACTCTGACTGGTGCGAATATAAACGAAACATGAAGACAGTATACCACTAGGAGGGTGCAGGACCAGAGGAGTTGCCCCGAGATCAAAGTCCCGAAAACCATTATCGACCCGAGAGGAAGCAGCCAAGCAGCACACTGGTGAAAACACCGGTATAAGCATTGGACGAGCCGCGAGAAGGACAGCAGGGGTGCACACTAGGACCATCGTAAAGTTAGGATGTTAAGAAAATGTCAAATAATGATAGAAAATTGTAAATATTTGGTTTTGACAAAAGTGATAACAAATATTATTTATGTAATGGCAATCTTAGGAGTTAGGACACAAAAGACTTTTTGACACAAATTTTTCTAATGACCCGCGCAAACGTCTTGATGATGCGTCTCTCCGAGGCAACATCAAGCTCAGTAAGTAAGGGGGCATGCAGCGCCCATAGTTTTCGGCCAGCATCAACCCTGGAAAATTTCTCCAAGTGGTGCACCATGGAAGCTAATTTCCTGGGTTACATCACCAGCTACAGCCTTAAGCTAAGCTGATATTTTGATGCACTCGCGCTTTCCAAGCCATATGCTTACGGAAAAGAATAAACACTTTGTTTAATTAAACACAGTTTGTTGCTGCCAGCAGCAGACGGTGACGCTATTATAGAAAGTAAAGGCTTCCGAGTATGAGTCATAGTGAACTACTGATTCATCCACCGGGGTCTTTACTCTCGCGAGCGTGGAAAAGAATGTTTTGTTTAGGTCTGAGACTCTCTCAGAGAGAAGTCTACACAGACGAAATGATAAAAGTCTTTTGCGTCAGGTCGTTTAGGGGAGTCGTGAAAAGTTACTTAGGGTTCGCACGCGCAACAGGCGCGCTGGCGAAGAAGTAAGTCGGATAAGCAAGTCGAAGAGTTCAGTCGTTGTAGTCAGTCGTATTAAGGCAATTAGTGACCGCACGGATAGAAGGCGTGCGCGTGTCGGTCAGTCGATATAAGTTAGAGTTAGCACGCGAAAACCGGGGTGCGTCGTAAAATTAAGCGGAAAATTCGACCGTATGTGAGCATGTAGGTATATGCCTGAAGGTGTAACGCAGAACAAATAAAGATAGTGAAATTTAGTGTTTTTTCTGTGCGATATTTGTGCGAAAGAAAACGAAATAGCTTACGCCCACCCTGCTCCCGTCATATAAAACCAGTGGCCACCGGCGGCCGACGCTACACCATCTTGGATTTCAAAATGGCGCCAATCGTCAATTTTCGCATTCTACTAATCAATACCTTTCAAATGACAGCCATATTGATGGTGGTTTTAAGTGTATTATGGAAACCGGAAGCCGCCATCTTGGATTTCAAAATGGCGCCAATCATCAATTTTCGCCCTCTACTAGTCACTACCTTTCAAATGACACCCATATTGATGGTAGTTTTAAGTGTTTTATGGTTCCCGGAAGCCGCCATCTTGGATTTCAAAATGGCGCCAATAGTCAATTTTCGCATTCTACTAATCAATACCTTTCAAATGACACCCATATTGATGGTGGTTTTGAGTGTTTTATGGTAACCGGAAGCCGCCATCTTGGATTTCAAAATGGCGCCAATCGTCAATTTTCGCATTCTACTAATCAATACCTTTCAAATGACAGCCATATTGATGGTGGTTTTAAGTGTATTATGGAAACCGGAAGCCGCCATCTTGGATTTCAAAATGGCGCCAATCATCAATTTTCGCCCTCTACTAGTCACTACCTTTCAAATGACACCCATATTGATGGTAGTTTTAAGTGTTTTATGGTTCCCGGAAGCCGCCATCTTGGATTTCAAAATGGCGCCAATCGTCAATTTTCGCCCCCTACTAGTCACTACCTTTCAAATGACACCCATATTGATGGTGGTTTTGAGTGTTTTATGGTAACCGGAAGCCGCCATATTGGATTTTAAAATGGCGTCAATCGTCAATTTTCGCATTCTACTAATCAATACCTTCCAAATGACACCCATATTAATGGTGGTTTTAAGTGTTTTGTGGTAACCGGAAGCCGCCATCTTGGATTTCAAAATGGCGCCAATCGTCAATTTTCGCATTCTACTAAAGGTAGGTATTGACCTTTCAAATGACACCCATATTGATGGTGGTTTTAAGTGTATTATGGTAACCGGAAGCCGCCAGGATTCCCCGCGGGTCCGAAGAATACCATCCGCCAATCCGGTACTCGATGACTTACTAGACTGAGGCGCAAATTTGTTTCGCTGATCCCCCTTACCCCCCCGTTCGATCGAAAGTTGCAAGTTTTGCTCTTCTTTCCCTGTCTCTCCCCTGTCCTTGATACAACTGCTGCTTACAAAGTTTTAGTTAAAAAATTCAAATTAGTATTCTGTATTCCTAGTTTTAAGATAGCTATAATTTTTACTCTTTATTGAAACTCTTCTCCTCCATCTTGTAAATAGAATTGAATCCCTAGTTTTAAGATTTCTGTGAAGTTTCTCATAAATATTTGTTCCCCCTTTTGTATACTAAACTATATTGTTAGTTTTAAGATAACCGTAAAATATTTCGTAAAATACTATTACTCCCCCTCTTGTATATCAAAGTGAATCCCTTGTTTTAAATTTTTTCATAAAAAAATCTTTTGGCCCTCTCTTGTATATTGAATCTTATTTCTAGTCTTAAGATAGCTGTAAACTTTTTTTTTCTTTGTAAAAAAATATTTCAACATTGTAACCTCCTAGTTTTAAGATATCCAAAATGTAAAAACATAAGCATTTGGCACCGCCAAGCTAACGCATTTGTGCCTATCAAATAAACGAAATGAATAAAAAAAACCGGAAGCCGCCATCTTGGATTTCAAAATGGCGCCGTCTTGGATTTCAAAATGCCAACCAATCAATCAATCGACACAATGCACTTTCGAAATATCCGGGGCAGTGATTAAGTGATCCTAGCAGTCACTTTACAATTTCCGTGAGGTGACTTAAAAAATTGCGATTCTGAGAGTCACCTGGGTGACGACGGTAACCCAACAGTCACCTCACCAAAAGTGAGTCTCGGAATACCTCTTCGTGGGTGAGGTGACTGGTAAGTGAGGTGTCGGTGACTCAAGTGAGGTGAGGTGAGGTGACGGTGAGAATAGGGCCCACATTAATTAAAAAAAAAATTCGTTGTAATACTTAAAACGAATTTTTTGTTTTTTAAAATAAATCTTATGTAAACTTGGCAACCACACATAGGAAAACTGCGGTTGTTTACATCTGGTCTATCAAGACAACACGCAAAATGAAAAAAAACTATATGCATTGGCAAAGAGAATAGGGAAAGAGACGAATAGTGTGAAGCCAAAAATACCTTATTGAGCAGACCAATCGTGCAATGTAAATAAACATTACTCATGCCTGAGTTGGAGGAGATAAGTATTGTAAATCTATCAAAAAAGAAATTTGAATTTTCGTCAGAATTTAGTGCAATCGTGATTGTAAGGTGCATTCTAGAGTCTATGTATGAGTAAAAACAAGCTTTAGAATTATTTCATCTCTTTGTTTCAAAATGCACATCGTTTGATAAACAAATCCAACGAGCGACAAAAGGTTTGTTTTCAAAATATAATAGGAGTCATTTAAAGTGCTGCCTTTGGAAACGGTTGCCAAATTCTAGTGTTGAAATCATCGTAAAGGGAGTGTTGCCGTTTTGACTGATTTTCACTCTGCGTCTCTTTCACTATTCTCTTTGTGCATTGGATGGTGTTTATGTCAAATTAAAATAACCCTGCGGAAAACCGGGAAAACATATATTAATTTTTTCTGACAGGGCATCATTTGTCGTGAAATTCGATGTGTCAAATCCTTCTGATAGTGTCAAATCCAGACTGTCAAAATATTTCTTTATTTTAAATTTTAATATTATTTTCACGTTTCCTGAGTTGGAAAAAACATTGTTGCAATCACGAAAATCAGCTTTATCGATGTATGTAATAAAAAAAGATTTTTTTGTATGTAATAAAAAAAGATTATCAAAATCATCACTCAAGCAGCTCAGAATCAACGATAATTTAGAACAATTTAGAGCAACCTTGTCACTGCTCATAATAGGCGATTTAGCTTCGCTGTCCGTGGACGCGGGTCGGACCACTGTTTCGTCATATTTCTTGTTAAACAACGTTAGCTTTGGTTGCGGAAGTTCAACCATAGGCGGTTGAAACTCCGGAACAATTCTCGTAATCTGTGGTAAAGGAGCCGAATCAGTCCTACTTAATTTTGCCGGTTTGCTCGATTCAATCATGCTAACTGGAACCGTCGCATTTAATGTTGGCGACGTCGAGAGACTTATTTTAATCGTGCCGGTCGTGTTCCAATCGTTTCGGAGTGTTCATTACCAGGCTCTAGCTAAGTGAACTTGAGATATTGTTTTTATTACATTTTCTCTTCGTCTGCAGCTGCTGATCCGCGGACGGGGAAAACCGACGATTCAATTTCCCGAGCTCGCTTCGTGCCAGCTCCGCCTGAATCAACCTCTGATAGTTCCTTATATTGTTTCTTAATCCGATCGTCATCCAGTTCCTCGTCGCTTATCCTTTTGCGTGATATTCCCTTCTGCGCATAAAGAACATTTCGTGTTGGGGCCACTTCCAGTTCTGTCGAAGGCGCAATCACACGATTTTCCGCATCAGTCTCATCCTCGTCCTGATGTGTTCGGGCCATCTTCAGATGATGTTCCACCGAAATGAGTAACGATCCCGTCCGTAAAATGTTCGACCTTGTGTTAGCCTGAAACACGGACTTCTCGGGTGGGGCTATCCGAACCGATGTTATCGAAGAATTGTTTCCCCTCGGCGAATATTTCATTTCTGTCTTCTTCAAGTGAACCACAGGAAATTGAATCGGCTTCGAGTACAGGCTAGTCATCGATTGACTCCTGTTTAACGACGATTGCGTTTTGTCGTCGTACTGTTACAACCGGTTAACCAATCCTCGACTCTGAGCATCTGTGCAAATCCTGCAAAATTAAACTTAAATTAAAACCCATAAAGGACATGCAAAATCTTGAAAACCCACTTAGGATCAATCAATCGATTCATTCAGGGACGCCGTTAGATTTTCGCTGCTTCTGAAGTTTGTCCTGCTATTTTGCAACGGAGAGGTAGGCTTCCTTTTCACAACTCCCACCTGTCGTACCGGACTGCCGTAGATTCCCCCGGATACCGCTGCTGTCCAGCTGTGTTGACTCTGCCATCGGACTACTCAGTGTTCGGCTCAAATTTCCACTGCTCAGTTACCTTCGGGCACCGCCGCTGCCAGCGATTCCTCCACTAGAAAAGGCGAACGAGGTGTATCGGCTGCTGTTAATGTGCTTCATTTCCTGGAAAGGAAAAAAAACGTTCGGCAGTTGGAGGTTCAAGAATCAGAAATGTACACACAGCACACAAACTAACCTCGAAATAATTGTGCAATTAGATTATTAGTGATTCACCAGCTCGAGTTCCGGAGTAACACGTGCCCTTTTCGACCACTAACAATTGGCTTATGGCTCCGTTGCTGGACGTATTCTTCCTAGTGTTGTACAATTTCCATACTTTGTGCTAGGTCAGCCAACTAATCCACGGCTAAGCAGAACCAAAACCGACTTTATTTGGACGATTTGTCTCGCACAAGGCATCAATGCAACGATATAAAAAGACGACTTTGAAACTCGGAAAGCATTAGGACTCGAACGAGTTTGCAATTTTTATTTTGCAGTAGTACGATGGTCGGATGATACCAGTTTCTGGGCAGGTTAATGTGCCTGGATTAGTGTCCAGCGTGGACTATCATGGAGATCAGGCTCAAACAATCCTACCCAAAAAAAGTCCTGAATGAGCGTCACGAAAACGAATAAACTACCGAATGCTATGATCATGTTCAACACCTGAAAAAAATGAATTTGTGAATAAATTTGAATAGATTATACAATTATACGGTGCACTTCTTTTGCTGTTTACCTAAGGAATCAGATTGGATTGGCCTAGATTTTTCTTAGTGGTTATCGTAAAACGAAGTACTTCAATAGCAGACTGATACATGGAATACCCAGGCGAATGCACATGTAGTAATGCAAGTCGGTCAGGAGCGTAATGTCGATTTCCGCTTTGCTTTTTATTATTCGAGTGCTGCGTAATCGTGACGAGTTGGCTCTATCTCATGCTCAACATATGCTGAAACTCACCCCGGAAACACTATCGTGACATTGAAAGATCCGGTAGGTTTTGAAAATTGGCGGATTTTTGTAAAAAATGATCAGCAGCTTCGTAATACTAAGCATCTGGATGATTTGCCGATACGACCACACTGCCGTGATCCGCATAACAGTCCCATTTGCTATAAGTTTCCTATGCATGTGGTACTGTTCTGCATATCACGACAGTACATTGGAATCGTAGAAACGTAGTGTCCACTTTGGACCGTTACATGATGTCTATTCGACCGATTTAATCAATACCTAGCAGTAAATGAATAATTATGATTTAGAATACGGAAGCAAGGTAGTGTAATTTACTCATTTACCTTTATAGCGGCCTTTACACGTTCAATATTTTTGTCAATACGAGTATTGACGATATTGCTTCAATATGTCAATCCCATATGAAATGTACATCGTCAATACAACTTTTTTTTCCATTACACGTACAATACTTTAGTCAATACTGTCTACACATGCATATTAGGGTGGGACAAAAAAAAGAATCCAGCTCCGAGCAACTTTTCAGGTACTATTTGGGTCCTAGAACAACTGTGCAAATTCTTAGCTCAATCCCTGAAACTATATTTTTGCGCCAGCTGTTTAAAGTTTACATTGGATTTTGTATGGGAAAATTAACTTTTGCAAAATAATTCCACCAGGAGTCGCCCATTGCTTCCTAAAAATAAATCGTTGTGTGGCTTTTATAGGCAATTTAACAAAGAAACAATGTCTCGAAAACCACGAATAGATCTGACGCTTGAGAAAAAAGTTATTAAGCAGAAACCGATTGATGGTCTGACGATTGATAAAATATTCATTTTTTCTAGCACCACTGCTGTTGGTTGTCCAATTATACGCAATTTGGTTTTGATCTTCTCTTAATTTATCTAAATCTTTATCTATACTGTTTGGCCACTTTGCAAGAGTTTTAAGGGATAAATTGAGGCTTCTTTTGTGCATAATAAGAGAAAGTTAAAGATTTTGTATACAATTCTCCCGTCAGTAGCATTGATGCTGTACGCTAATTGGGCGTCATAGTGGCGTGCGCTGATTGGCTAGAGCAGTGAACGAGCCATAATATAAACCCGCGAGATACGATTCCAGATTCATTCTGTTTTGTACCATTAACAAGTAAACATCGGAAATAAAAGCCAAAGATTTGGTGCACTAGATGGTGAAATATATGAAAGACCCATCGCTTACAATGAATTTTATAGCGCTTCTCGACAGAGGACACTTGCTAGTTGGCAAACATCTTGGGACAATGGAGATATGGGACGATGGCTACACTCAATTATCCCTAAAGTATCAACGAAGGCATGGTTCAAAGGATTGGATGTAAGTCGGGACTTCATCCGTGTGATGTCTAGGCTCATGTCCAATCATTATATTTTAGATGCGCATCTCCATCGTATTGGGCTCGCTGAGGGTAATCATTGTGCTTGTGGAGAGGGTTACCATGACATAGAGCATGTTGTTTGGTCCTGCACTGAATATCGTGAAGCCAGATCACAATTAGTAAATTCTTTACAAGTCCGAGGAAGACCAATCCATGTTCCTGTTAGAGACATCCTGGCGTATCGCGATCCTCTATACATGGAACTTATCTATCATTTTTTAAAAACAGTGTCTGTTAAAATTTAATTTAATTCATCTCCTCATACTCTCATCCAAGGCTAATCATTCACCAATTAAAGTGTCCTAGAATATTCAGTTTTTAAATTTAGACAATAACAGAAAAAAAGTAAATAAATACACCCGAAAATACTAGATCATTATGAAATACAACAATGTAAGGAAAAAAGCATGCAATAAAGTGATTTCAATGTTAGTTTTAGACAAATTACTAGTATAGTTAAAATTAGTCTTAAGTATTTTTGTAATGTGCTATGCAAAAAAAGAAACTGGCGTAAAAAGCTTTTGCAAATGCTGTGTCAAATAAACGTATGGAAAAAAAGCCAAAGAGAAAATAATATTTCATTCGCGAGAGAGAAAACCCATCGAGCAGCAGAGTAGAGCCAGCCTTGCCAACACGGCGACCAGAGGTAGCTTATGGGAGCGTGTCTCACTCAGCATCGGTCGTTGAGAGAGCCCCACCCCACCCAGCGAGCGTGCTGTTTTTTGACATTAAAATGTCTTACTCCACTATCTGGGGCTAGGTGTCATTCTAAAACCTAAACTATCTCCCATGTAACGGAACTATGTAAGGTTTGCACGCTTATAACTCCGATATTACTAGATGGATTTTAATCATTCATACACCAACCGATTCAGAAACACCTAACTTAAATATTGGTAATAATTTAATATCTCCCCAATAAAAGTAGACTTTTGGAAATTGGTAAAATTAAAAAGTTCACGAAAAACGGGAAAATTACCATTCGTGAGGCAGATTTCTCAGACACAGCCGTCAGTAGAGGGCAGCTTAGTTGCTCAATGAAACACGAAAAGTCATAAATAGAAGCAACGCATGTCCGTTTAAATCAGTTGTTGTTCTTATCCCATACGAGCAACATCGTCTCCGGGCGATGCAATAAGCGCTATCGATTCTCGGTAACGTTGGCATTTGCACACACTCGCACCTAAGTGACTAAATCATATACGGTTAGTTTATGAATAGAGGTGACGCGTACCCGTTTGAATCAGTTTTTGTTCTTATGTCGAACGGGTAAGATCATGGCTGCAGCGTGTGGGCACTACAATAAGCGGTAGACGCTATGCATTTTCGGCAGCGGTGGCCGTGTGCGGATTTTTCGGGTACCAGCACGGTGTCACAGAATGATTTGCAAAGTGGGTGGGCGGGGTGGTTTGGATTTAATTCAATACGGTGTGTGCTGCTTAAGAGTGTTGCGTTTGAAAAAAAATATATTTATTTTTATGCATGCGTGTGCGTTGTAACTTGTTAATCCATGTTTACGGCGCTTTGTAGCTGCGTAGGGTAAAGAGCCTATTGGTTTTCATGTTTCATATTTCGGTTATATGTTTTTATCAGTAAGTCATCTGACAACGTGCTTCTGTAGTTATTGCACTGTTCAGCAACGTAGTATTTTATATAGGAGAGTACACTCAGGTTTTTTACGCGAATTTTGAAATTTACGCGGTTTTCATTAACTCGTTTTTTTTTTAAATTTGCGCGGTTTTCATTTACACGGCCTGTATCCCCTGCATTGAACCTAAAATCGCATAAAATTTATCTGAAAACATATATAATTATTTTCCATGCGGCTTTTCACATAAATTCTATGTGCGAAATACATAAACATTCGAGAGACGGTTTTGATTACATTCATTGGAATAATCACATACATTTTATATGAATTGCCATTTACGGCTATTGGTTTTAGGTAATACATTTTATGTGGCATTCTTATGAGAACCATTGATTGTGAGGGTCATGTGATATTACAATATATAAAGATGATTTTCTTGTTTTGGTACAAGCTATATCTTCATTGCAACAGGTTTTGTTATAACTTATTTACAACAAACGTGGAAAAAAATTTAATTACTTTCACTGTATCCCAAAAATCATTCCGTGTGCTTCAGACGTCAGCATGGAAAAACTACTTTTCGTTGAACAAGTTAGAGGCTTGAAGAAGAGTCCACTTCTATAAATATAAAACCAGATGAATGGGATTATTCACATTGTTGATGAGTTTATTATTAAACGACAAACTTACATTGTATTTATTCCACCAAGTAACCTAAATCGATCAGCAATTGATCACAAATATTCACCATTTTGAAATCTTTTTTTCATATCTGCAAATCATATATCATTGATCAGATAACACTAATAACTTTCATTCACATACAATGTATCATATGGACAATAGATTATTATATGTGTGTCATAATGAAGTGTATGTGTTTGGCACATAACTTTTAATGGGTACACATAGTATTAATACGATAGTCATCAGAGTTGAGCTATGTGATATTTCTAATAATTTGTATGAGATATCTTGGTTCAGTGTGCGTGAAAAATCTGAGTGTAATTGCATCGGAAACAATCACCTTCCCCTTTTGTTCTCTAATTTCAAACACTTTTGTTTCGTACTGCACTCAACGGAAAATTTTAAAACAGAACTTACCGTCCCAGCAGCAGTTTAAGCGGGTGTTCTTTTTCGATTCAAATTCAAGCCATGTCTTAAGCGTTACTGGACTTAAAATTGTTTCCCAGTTTATCCAGTCAGAATATCTGTCCTACCCTATGTATTTAAAACACAGTTCTAATAGCGTTTTAAAGTATACAACAAATAGAACGGTTGGGTATACTAATTTAAATTTTAAAAGAAATCTGTTTTAAATTATGAAACAAACCGCTGTACTGAAGATATAATTATGTCAGTCCTATTACCACATAAAACACCTATATAACATAAAATGCTGCAGAATTGGTTTAATAATACAATGTTTACACTACAGAGTTATAACACGTTTTAATAATTAGTAACAAGAAAAATGTCACCAAGATTTTAACTGGTAGTGCGAACGTTGCATAACAATGTAATTTATCAAATAATTTCATTTTTTCCACCACTAATCGATCAAGAAATACTTAACCTTAAGATTGTTTACTTAAGTTCATTAGTACATTATTGAAAATTTAAATGGAAAATGAAATTTCATATTTCATGGAGAATCTGTATATTTCCGTTGGCGGGCGTGGGCTTCCTCATCACAGCTCACAATATGGAACTTTTCTTTTGAATATATTTTCCTGACAGACCAGCCTATTTTTACTAGATGGATCAGCCAAATAATGCCAATCATCTAGTGAGATACCTGATTAACGTTAAAAGACCTTCAATAAATTATGTTTTAATGGGGAGGGTATATAGCAAATTGTAACATATGAAAACAGGCGAGTGAACAAGAACGTGAGTCGATATGTGTGATAAATAAAATTCATTTGCACGCTCTTGAAAAAGCTACATTTTTAATGTCACCGTGGTCGTGTCCTGTACACAACCCTTTAATTTTTTTTGCTTCCTCTTTCGTCGCGAACTATCGAGACGATTCGCGAACGTGGTGTGTCCGCTGTTGCTGATATTACCATCGGCGTCGTACCTTTGCGGCTGGTGTGAGGAATGAAACGAATGATTTGGTCAACAGGGCGACCAGCGTTTCATCCTTTATTAGTAAAGAATTAAATAGGTTTCCATTCCATTCCAATTGAGGTGTTTTCCGCTGTGACTGTGGTGTGCACAGCTGTATGAGATTCATCGTGTATGCTGCTGGTGACTGTGACGTGCACAGTATCTGGTGGCTCATACGTCGTACGCTGGCAGCTGTTGTGTTGTCTGTGGGCGGCCCTTCCCTTAATGGCTGTGGTGTGCGCGGCTATCGGTCATTTTGCATCGTACTAAAGACCATTGCACGAAAATGTATAACCTCACTTTTCTGACAGTTCACAGAGCTTGTTTACATGGACTTAGATTCGAACCAAGTTTTTTGTACTGGGTGGAATCAAAAATTTTCTAACACCATGTAAACAAGCTCGCTGAACTGTCATTTTTTCGAGCATTTTTACTCATATGACGTCATCTTGCAATGTCCCACTGGAGCTGTGATGTGCATGGTGTCCGGTGGTTTGATAAGTGTGTGAAACAACACAGATGTTATGAAAAGTGAAATTTTCATCAATCATCAGGGCATCAATCAGTTTTTGCCTAATAACTTTTTCCACAAGCATCAGATCGTTTCGTGGTCTTCTAGGCTTTGTTTCCCTGACAAATTTTCTATAAAAATCAGTTATCTATTTATTTTTAGAAGATAACGGGCGACTCTTGGAAGAAGTATTTTGCAAAAGTAGATTTCCCCATACCGTGGGCGCAAAAATATATTTTCACCGATCGAACTAAAAATTTACAGAGTTGTTCTGGTAGCTGAATGGGACCCAAAAAGTTACTTTGAGCGAAATTTTATTTTTTTCATATAACCATGTCCTACTCGATTGTATACTATTCCCCCGAAAATCATTCCCCAGAAAGCTATTCCCCAGAATTTCACTCCCCCGAATATCATCCCCCAGAATATACTATTCCCCAGAAAGTCATTTCCCAAAATGTACTATTCCCCAGAATTCAATACCTCAGAATGCACCATTTCCCAGAAAGTCATTCCCCAAAAAGTTTTATTTTTTTATTGATGATTTTCTCAAATGTACTACTCCTTCCCACTTCCCTCGAACGACATTCTTCGCTTTCGAATCGGTCACATTTGAAATGATTTGCATTGTGTGGAAACCGGAATTTAGGACATTATTAATTCCGAATTAAAATAAGAATTTGCTGGCTTTCCACAAAAACCATTCCACAGAAACTAAAATACCGAAGTGTTTTTCCCAGAATGAACTATTCTCAAGAAAACCACGTCCAGAATGAGCCAATGCTCAGAAGTTCATTCCACAGATATAACCATTCCCCAGACATTTTGTTTTTGAAGTGGGAAAAAATCTTGATGAAAATCAAAAATCATTTTTCAGAATGGTGGCCATATTGTTTCCTTCGAAGAGTGCACTGCTAGCAGTATTAGACAATAGCAATATTTTTTACATTTCTTTTAATAAACATATAGGACAAAACGCAAAATTCAGTACAGGTGTGTTTTTGAGAGCCATTTGGCAAAAACCATAGAAAGCGGTAGCCTCCTTCCTAGGATCCAAAAGATTGAAACAGTGTTATGTAAGTAAGGATATGTGGCGAAACCATACTTTGTACATTACATAAGGCAAGGAACTGATGCAGTGTTTAGTTGCTGAGGATAAGCCGTTGAAATCCATTTGCATACCCGATTTACTCGAACATACGAATTGATTCCTTCTTTCAAACATGAACAGTTTTTTAAATATTTATGCCAAATAACTCTTGCACAAAACTTTTGATCTTTTCGTCTGCCCGATTTATTCAAACATAGGTGTTGATTCCTTCTTTCGAGCTTTCCTTGAATCTATATAAAAATCGAAATGAATACACATTTTGACAAACAGTTTGGTGTGTTTTTAGAATATTTATCCATCTTTTGCATTGGAATGTTTCGTAGGGGACTTGTGGGTAAAATTAACAGGGGGGTAAAATGAACAGGTAGCCAAATCAAGTCAATGTTAGTTAAATTTAAAACAAACTTCACAGAAACGTGACCTGCCAAGTATTCAAAGGATATTGAAATAATTTCTTTTGATAAAAAGCTGTCGAATGTGAAATAAATATGATGAAAACCAAAATCGGCATTCGTGTTTGTCGCTGATGTTAAATTCGGCATGTAGAATATAAGGTCTTTTGTGGTGAAATTCTAATTTTATTGTGAAAATGGTGTTACATGACAGTAGTTGAACCTGTTGTAAAATACTTTGATTAATTTAATCTGATATGTTCGACTAGCGAACCCACCCTGCAATGATCATAGCTCTCAGACATGATCGCCAGAGGAACTCACTCTCGCAACACACTTGTACTGTATACACTGTACAGTAGTAGTGAGATAAGAACGGTGATAACCGAAGGAATATATGATAGCGCACACGAGTATACCAGAATCAGTTGCAATAAAATTATCACCTCGATCGGTCCTGTTTTTAATGTACCCGCGATCTTTCACTGAAGAAAGAAAGTGTCCGTGTAAATTCAACATAGAACCGTCACGTGTTGTTCGATTAAGAAGAACAGGAGGTTTCATCGTAACCAGTGTTAAATCGAAGAAGAAACATTTCTGGTCCTTCGAGCCGGATGATCGCAAGAAGACCGTGAAAAACGCGATCAATCCGGGAAGAAATTCGCTAACAAAAGCGGCATTGTGCTATTGTTGCTGATCGACGGTTAAGTGCATGTATCGTTGAAGGGCAAGTTGCTGAGGACATTCATCATCGGGAATTGACAATTCGAACTTCGTCGCATGAAGAGGATCATCATCACTTAAAACTGCAGATAAGTAGCAAGGGAAAAAGGTTTGTCTGGGTGGCGTCCTGAAAGCATGGTCAGACGTCCGCCATTGCAAAGGTGAGATTCACACATGGTGATAATTTGCTCTTGTGACAAATAAATGGATGTAAATTGCATGTTATGCGTTTCATTGATGAAAGGAAATATTGGGTGTGATGATTATCTGAGTTAAGTTTCTATTGTTAGTTGGATTATTTTGAGAGTTTTTTCAATTCTGTGATTGTCTGTCAGTCGGTGGGTTCTGTCAATTTGCGAGCGGTTTTCGGTTATATCAGTCGGTCGGTCAAATTGTGAATAGTGCGGTGCGATTAGAAAGGTGCAAAATGTCTAATGACGAGCTGCGACGACTGTCCAAGCAAGAACGGCAATTGCGAAATGTGATGGACGTGATGAAGGACTTCGTTCGAAACTACCAAGAGCACCTCGATAAGGGATCTTTGGCAGCACGAATTCAGAAACTGGATGAAATCTACGACTTATTCTGTGAAGTTCGAATGCGCATCGACCTGATATTGGAGGATACAGACTTTGACGAAGATTTCGTGGATCCTGATGAATCTGAAGAAGATCATGCGGTTAGGACGGCGAGAACGAAGGCAAAGAAGGTGAAAGAGAATGAAAAGGTTCTGAAAGACTTCATCAACGAGTACTTCGCAATAAAGCAATCGATGCAAGGTCTGATGATTCCCTCCGGATCGAGTTCCAGTGTGGTGCCTGTCGAATCAACCAACCAGGAGGGCTCTGCTCTATCAATGATGCGTGTAAAACTCCCAGAGCTGAAGCTTCCTACATTCGGTGGACACTTGAGAGATTGGATCACCTTCAGGGACACCTTTAAGAATCTGATTTCAGACAACGCACAGCTCACTGAGATTGACAAGTTCACCTACCTTCGCACGTCGTTGTCAGGGGAAGCTCTGCAAGAAATTGGATCGATAGAACTGTCAGCGGCGAACTATTCGATAGCTTGGAAGTCGTTGGAGTCCCGGTATGAAAACAAAAAACTTCTTGTAAAATCTCATCTCGACGCGCTGTTATCGATCGAACCTATGAAAAGGGAGAGTTTTGAATCCTTGAACCATTTTTTTTTTTTTTTTACTGGGATTCGTATCTTAAAGTACGTTTATTTAGGCCCAAATGCTGTAGCTTAACGAGGCCGATAATTCATTTTTTTTTATATTACATGTCACATGTTAGTGGGGGAAGGGAAAGCCGTATTTAGGGGCGGCTTGCTCCCCTCTTATGTAAGTAAAGGACAAAGGTAGGAAGTGGGATACATATTGTGTAATTGACATCGTCGTTTGCTGATTGATCATTGTGGCGGATATGCACACTTTGTTGTAGTGTTGTAGTTTCCAGCCTGTAATCGCAGGGGCGAGGGGAGGGTCGATATTTCGGATAATTGGCACTCTATATCATCTGCATGTGCGGTATGTCATGATGTTCTGGATAGACGGTTATCAAGAAGAGTGTGCACCGAAGACTCGTGAAGCAATGCCATATTGTAGATACAGGGATAGGTTGGTGAGATTCTACTGTGAATGAGAGAGGGTAAAATGTATTAAACTTGGACATCAATGGTTTTCAAAAAGATATAGATAAGAAAAATATAGGGGTGGTCACGGCTTGCCAGGACGTCCCGGACTGGCACATAGGGTGATCTACCTCGGGCCCGAAGGGAATCTATTAGTTGGGACCTGGCAACACAGTACTCTGCGCACAGCCAAACAACATGCTCGATGTCGTGATAGCCGTTCTCACAAACACAATGATTATTTTCAGCAAGCCCTATACGACGGAGATGCGCGTCAAACGAGTAATGGTTGGACATGATCCTTGACATCGTACGAATAAAGTCCCGGTTCACATCCAACCCCTTAAACCAAGCATTCGTTGATACCTTCGGGATAATGGAATGTAGCCACCGTCCCAGATGCCCATTGCTCCATGAGGTTTGCCAACTATCGAGCGTCCTCTGACGAGAGATACTGAAAAATTCGTTGAAGCAAATTGGTCTTTCGTAAGTGTCGCCTTCTAATGCGCCCACCTTGGCTAAAGAGTCCGCCTTCTCATTGCCCGCAATAGAACAATGTGACGGGACCCAAACCAAGGTAATCTGGTAAGATTTTTCAGATAAAGCACTCAGATATTCCCGTATTTTCCCCAGGAAATACGGTGAGTGCTTTCCAGGCTTCGCCGCACGGATGGCCTCAATGGAGCTGAGACTATCCGAAACGATGAAGTAATGGTCTGAGGGCAGGGTGTCAATGATCCCGAGAGTATACTGAATGGCAGCTAATTCTGCGACGTAAATTGAAGCAGGATCATTGAGTTTGAATGAGGCAGCAAGATTTTCGTTGAAGATACCGAAGCCTGTGGACCCGTCGAGAATTGATCCGTCAGTGTAGAACATTTTGGCGCAGTCGACTTGATGGTATTTGTTATAGAAAATATTTGGGACCACTTGTGGGCGAATATGATCCGGAATTCCACAAATCTCTTCCTTCATGGATGTATCGAAAAATACAGTTGGATCAGAAGTATCTAAGAGATGAGCACGGTTGACGTTATATGTAGATGAATTGATGTTCTGTGCCATGTAATCGAAGTACAAGGACATGAATCGGGTCTGAGAATTAAGCTCGACAAGCCTTTCGCAATTTGCAATCACCAATGGGTTCAGAATATCGCATCGAATGAGCAATCGATGTGAGAGGTCCCAGAATCGATTTTTCAGCGGAAGAACGCCCGCCAGCACTTCGAGACTCATCGTATGGGTCGAGTGCATGCAACCCAAGGCAATACGCAAGCAACGATACTGGATTCGCTCCAGTTTGATGAAGTGTATGTTCGCAGCGGAGCGAAAGCAGAAACATCCGTACTCCAACACTGATAATATCGTTGTTTGGTACAACCTGATTAGGTCTCCTGGATGGGCACCCCACCATGTTCCAGTTATTGTACGGAAAAAGTTGATCCTTTGTTGGCACTTCTGTTTCAGATACCTAATGTGACATCCCCAGGTACCTTTAGAGTCGAACCATACCCCGAGATATTTGAATGTTGAAGCCTGAGCAATAGTTTGATCCATTAATTGAAGCTGTAGTTGCGCTGGTTCACGCTTTCTAGAAAATACGACTAGCTCAGTTTTCTCCGTGGAGAACTCGATACCCAGTTGGAGAGCCCATGCAGACAAATTGTCCAAGGTATCTTGCAGTGGTCCTTGCAAGTCGACGGCTTTAGGACCTGTAATAGAGACCACACCGTCATCTGCAAGCTGCCTTAGCGTGCAGGAATTGACAAGACATTCGTCAATGTCATTCACGTAAAAATTGTAGAGGAGAGGGCTTAGACATGAGCCCTGGGGAAGGCCCATGTAGCTAAATCGTGATGTCGATAAATCGCCATGCGAGAAATGCATTTGTTTTTCAGACAACAGGTTTAGCAAAAAGTTATTTAAAATTGGCGAAAGACCATGCTGGTGCAACTTCTCATAAAGAATGTTGATCGAAACTGAATCGAAAGCCCCCTTAATATCCAAGAATACTGATGCCATCTGCTCTTTGTTAGCATATGCCATTTGAATTTCTGTTGAGAGCAACGCAAGGCAATCGTTCGTCCCTTTGCCTTTGCGGAAGCCAAATTGTGTATCTGACAGTAAGCCATTTGTTTCGACCCAATTGTCGAGCCGAAACAGGATCATTTTCTCGAACAACTTCCGGATACAGGACAGCATTGCGATCGGACGATACGAATTGTGGTCGGAGGCTGGTTTTCCTGGTTTTTGGATGGCGATGACCCTCACCTGTCTCCAGTCATGTGGGACAATGTTACCCTCAAGAAACCTATTAAATAAATTCAACAAGCGTCTTTTGGCAGAGTCTGGCAGATTCTTCAATAAGTTGAATTTAATTCTATCTGGCCCCGGGGCTTTATTGTTACATGATAAGAGAGCAAGTGAGAACTCCACCATCGTAAACGGTGTTTCGTTCGCGGTATTGTAAGGCGACGCGGCGCGGTAGATTTTCTGTGCCGGGGCGGAATCCGGACAAACCTTCTTGGCGAAATCGAATATCCAACGGTTTGAATATTCCACGCTCTCGTTAGTACTGTTTCGGTTTCGCATACGTCGGGCCGTGCCCCAAAGAGTGCTCATCGATGTTTCTCTTGTTAACCCGTCGACAAACCGGCGCCAGTAACTGCGTTTCTTAGCTTTCATTAAATTTTTCATTCGCTTTTCTAATATCGCGTACACTCGATAACTAGCAACTAACCCGTCGTTCCGGAAAGTTTTATACGCGGCAGCTTTCTCCGCGTACACGTCTGAGCACTCTTTGTCCCACCACGGGTTGGGAGAACGTTTTTGGGTGTTCACGTCGGGTACTCGTTTCGTCTGAGTTTGAATCGCGCTATCGAGAATCGAGTTGGACAAAAACTTATATTCTTCCTCCGGGGGAAGTATCTGTGTTGAATCGATAGTTTTGGATATCTCAGCAGCGTAGCTCTTCCAATCAATGTTTCGTGTGAGGTCATAGGGA
Organism: Topomyia yanbarensis; assembly: GCF_030247195.1. Taxonomy (NCBI): domain Eukaryota; kingdom Metazoa; phylum Arthropoda; class Insecta; order Diptera; family Culicidae; genus Topomyia; species Topomyia yanbarensis. Next base: position 93,919,133 of record NC_080670.1, on the reverse strand, counting down.
ACATTGATTGGTGTCGATGGTCTTGAACCAGTGGTGATTGCAATTACAATTGGTAAGTGGTCACTACCGTGGGGATCAGATATTACCTTCCACTTGCAATCTAACCGTAGTGATGTCGAGCATAAAGATATGTCCAGTGCACTTGCTTGCGCAGGTGGTCTAGGAATTCGTGTCATTTCCCCTGTGTTCAGAATTGTCATATTGAAGTTGTCACAAAGGTCTTGAATTGTCGAAGATCGATTATCGTCGTATAGACAGCCCCACCCCGTACCGTGAGAGTTAAAGTCTCCAAGAAGCAGGCGGGGCGAGGGAAGGTGTTCAATCACGTTGGAGAATCTTCGATATCCCATCATGGCCCTAGGAGGAATGTAAATAGAAGCAATGCAAAGATCTTTGCCTTTGATTGTTGTTTGACAAGCGACAACTTCAATGCCTGGCGTCGAAGGGAGGTTGATTCGATTGAAGGAGTAGCACTTTTTGATCCCTAAAAGTACCCCCCCATATGAGTCTTCTCGATCCAAGCGGATAATGTTAAAATCGTGGAAGTTGAGGTTTATATTAGAAGTTAGCCATGTTTCACATAGGGAAAATGCATCACAATGATTGTAATTTAGCAAGTGTTTTAATGAATCAATTTTGGGGATAATACTTCTGCAGTTCCACTGTAAAACAGTGATCAGATCCCTGATTCCGTCTAATAAGTTAGCCATCGAAGGATACGATCGCTGTAAGGAGGGGCCATTGTTCAGTCAACTGTTTTAAAAATGTTCTTACTGTTGGTAGAATAGCAACCAGCAAGCTTTTCATAGGATCGGTAATGTTGAAAGCTGTGAATATCCAGTCCACAATGTCAGAAAATTTAAGGAATCCCGTTTTAGGTTGAGTTTCTGACTGTAAAATTGGAGCACTTGGGATTTTTGGTGCCCCGGGGAGTGCTGGGAACTCCTGGTTGTATCTCAATTTCCCAAAACCAGGAGGTATTATCTTCGGATTTGTACCAGCCCTTCCAGTTGATGAATTATTTTTATTTTGTACCCTTGTTTGGGACAACCTAGGACCCTTACGAGGAAGTTCAGGTGAGTTTTGATTAGGTCTTTTCCTAGAGTTTCCAAGCGGAGCCAAAGAATGCCCCTCGCAAGGGTCGTTAGAGGCGTTATCGTCAGTTGGCAAGAGAGCGAATGGGTTTTCGGAGATAAGTGGAACAGCTCTTTTAAGCATTTCTGCGTAAGAGCGTCTGGAGCGATCTTTGGCGGATCGCTTCAGTTTATCCGCGCGAAGTTTGTACGTTGGGCATGTCAAAAGTGCATGCGGATTCTCCCCACAGTAAACACACTTCTCAGCAGGGCTACTGCAAGTATCATCCGCATGGCGTTCCCCACATTTACCGCACCGTTGCTTGTTGCTACAGTAGGTGGCCGTGTGACCTAGCTGCTTGCAATTGGAACAATTCATGACCCGCGGTACAAACAGGCGTACAGGTAGACGAGCTCCTCCCACTTCAACGTAGCTCGGAAGTGCAGATCCGGCGAAGGTTACGCGAAACGAGTCTGATGGATAGTAATTACCATCTTCGATGGACTTTGAGTGCAATTGCTTGCACTCCAAAATCTTAACTGATTGAAGGTTAGGGTCCTTAAAGCGGCCAGCCCCATCATTCATCAGATCATCGACAGTTAGACCCGCATCACTTACCACACCGTCGATCTCCACATCACGAGAAGGGATGTAGACGCGATACTCCAGCGTAAAGAGGCTATTTCTAACGATATCATTGGCCTGTTTCAAGTCAGTAACGACTACGCGCAGTTTGTCTGACTGAACCTTTTTAATCTCGGTTACGGCCGAGTAACGTTTTGTCAGCTCCCGTGCAACAGTTATGCTGTTTAACGGTTTATTTTTGGGCCGAAAGTATACCACCCAAGGACCAGCGGATCCATCCTGGTAAACCTTGACTCGGGGGGGCTGTGAGACATTGGGGGGAAGTGGATCGACCATAACATTATCTGTCTCAGTATCAGATATATGTTCTTCTTCCCCATAATATTCGTCTTCGGAGGGTGATCCTTCTGTTTGTTCCATTTTGTTGCGGGAGCAACACGCTCGACCGCACTGTTTAACTTAAATCAAAATAAAAAATCAAAAGCAATAAAAAGAAAAAAATCGATAAGAAAAGTAAAAAACGAAACACTTCACCAGTTGGTTCCTGACGAGCTGGTAGGTGAATTGATCCTTCGTTTGTTTTATTCGTCACCCGCGTGACCTTCACACATTAGAGCTGATATAGCTCGTCTAAACAAAGCCGTCTTTCAGGCAAGAAAAATGTTTAGTAACGCACTTCACTGCACTACTTTAACTGATATCGCAGGTAACAATTATCACTCGCGGGACTGTTTATTAGTAATGCTTTACTGCAGCCTCTGCCACAGCAAGCACCTTCGTACCACCGAAAAAACTAAACCACACCGGAGAGAACAAAAAGCACTTGTTTCCCGGTACAAAGTTGGGTTACGAATGAATCCTTGAACCATGTGATAAATGATTTTGATAAGCATTTGCAGATGCTGCACAAGTTGGGTGAAAATACCTTCGAATGGAGTACAATATTGGCACATATACTAGCGAGTAAGCTGGACACAACAACACTACGCTTCTGGGAAACAGAACACCGATCACGAGAAGTGCCCAGATATACCGCCATGTTGGAGTTTCTTAAAAACCACTGTATTGTTCTACAATCCGTTACTCCCGAACGATCCAGTTCCCAGCAACATGATTCCAAGAAGACATCACGGACGTTCAATAGCTGTGCGGGGTCAACTCAAACAGCGTGTCCATTCTGCGGCGAGTCTCAACATCAAGGTTTCCAATGTAAGAAGTTCAAATCCATGAAGATAGAGGAGAGAAGAAACGCGGTGAAAACTGGTCGACTGTGCTTTAACTGCCTATCTCGAGGTCACATTTCCAAATCATGCTCTCGCAGTTCCTGTCGATTGTGTGGACAACGACACCACACGATGCTGCATCAAGGTTCAAGCCAGACTGGAAGCAATTCATCAGCTGCACAATCGAATAAGCTACCGCAATCGCAGCCGAACTCGCAAAACCCACATTCGACCCAGACACCCTCAACCTCATACACACAGAAACCAACACAAACTCTTCAACAACCATCCAATCAACCCAACACAAATTCCTTCTCAGTTGCTACTTCAAGTAGACAAGTTCAAACGCCACCCAATACAGACACAACCACAAGCCACAATGCAGTCCTCTCCGCTAGTGAAACCAAGGCAGCACGAACGGTCTTGCTTGCAACCGCACTCGTGATACTTGAAGACCATTATGGAAATTCTACCCTAGCTAGAGCTTTGCTTGATAGCGGCTCTCAGTTATGTTTCATATCAGAAAATCTGTCGCAGCAGCTTAGGTTCAAACGGTCTCGAGAAATTCTTTCGATAAGTGGAATTGGACAAGCCACGAAGAAATGTAAACAGTCTGTCGTTGCTCGTATTCGATCCCGAGTATCTGGTTTCGTGGAGGAGGAGACTTTCTACGTGCTACCACAAGTCACTCAGGACCTTCCAACCACGAAGATCAATACTAGCAGTTTGGCACTTCCCCAAGGAGTGATTTTAGCCGATCCGAATTACTTTGAGCCAGGATCAATCGATATAATAATTGGGGCTGGATTATTCTTTGACGTGCTGACAGCGGATAAATTTAAGCTCGGAGAAGACGGTCCTGCTATGCAAAATACAGAGTTCGGATGGATAATCTGTGGTAGAATTCCAAATGTATCGAACCATTTCAGGCCAGTGGTTGCAAGTGCATTTAGCGAACGAGTTGATGACTTGGTAACCAAATTCTGGGAGCTAGAAACCTGCCGTTCTAATAGTATCCATTCCGTTGAGGAATCCGCCTGTGAAGTCTACTTCGACCGCACAACTGTGCGTGATTCTAGCGGGCGGTTCGCCGTTTCGTTGCCCAAGAAAGATTACCTTATTGCTCGGCTTGGTGATTCAAAAAACACAGCGCTCAAGCGCTTCCTTGCCTTGGAAAGGCGCCTAGTAGGTGATGCTGATACCAAATTGATGTATACCCAGTTCATCGAGGAGTATCATCGCCTCGGCCACATGAGGGAAGTACTAGACGACGAGGAGTCTACAACGCAGCAGTACTATATTCCACATCATTGTGTACTCAAACCTGACAGTACGACCACCAAGTTGCGCGTGGTGTTCGATGCTTCGTGCTCGACTAGTAGCGGAATTTCCTTAAACGATGCGCTAATGGTAGGACCGACTGTACAGGATGATCTCGTTTCAATAGTTATGCGGTTCCGGCTTCACCGATATGCAGTAGTCGCAGACATTGAGAAAATGTATCGAATGGTACAAGTCCAACCCAACGACCGTCAGTTACAACGCATCTTCTGGAGAAACACTCCGAATGAGTTCATTCGTGTTTTTGAGCTACAAACCGTTACTTATGGGACAGCATCTGCTCCCTACCTCGCAACGAAGTGCTTGCGACGATTGGCGGAACTTGATGGAGATAGGTTCCCGGAGGCGGCAAAGGTGTTGGCAGAAGATTTTTATGTCGACGACATGATGTCTGGCGTTGACAGCATCGATGAAGGTGTTCAACTGTGTGCTGATATTCAAACGCTTCTCAGCGGAGGTGGATTCACGCTTCGAAAGTGGAGCTCAAACTGTGCTGCCATTCTGCAGCAAATACCCGACGACTGTAAAGATGATCGTACATCATTCGAGTTAGACGACTCCAGTGCTACAATAAAGACACTAGGACTTGTATGGGAGCCTAGGGTAGACAGCTTCAAATTCAAGGTTCCTACCTGGAATCACTCTGAAATTTGTAAACGAACTGTTCTATCAGATTTGGCCCGAATATTCGACCCGCTTGGACTAGTCAGCCCAGTAGTCACCACAGCAAAAATATTCGTCCAATCCCTCTGGAGACAGAAGGCATCTTGGGACGATGCTCTTGCTGAAGACTTGCAAAAGCAATGGAGCAACTTTCGGAGAAGTCTGGATAGCTTAGTGAATCTGCAAGTTCCACGTTGGGTTGCTTTCAGCAAGGATTGTCTGTCAATGCAATTGCACGGGTTTTGCGATGCCTCTACCAAGGCCTACGGAGCATGCATTTACCTGCGCTGCAAGCATTTTGACGAAAGTGTCACGTCCCACTTGCTAGTGGCAAAATCAAGGGTTGCACCGCTTGAAGACTTAAAGAAACGAAAAAGGAAACAGTCGATTCCGCGATTAGAACTGTCGTCCGCACTATTACTCGCTCATCTTTATGAAAAGGTGGTTACCAGTCTGAAAATAACTGCTCGACCATACTTCTGGACCGACTCTATGATAGTCCGATATTGGTTGTCATCGAGTCCATCACGGTGGCAGCAATTCATTGCGAACAGAGTATCGGAAATACAACATGCTACTAGAGGTGGCGTTTGGAGTCATGTACCAGGCACAGAAAACCCAGCAGATGTACTATCTCGTGGCATTACTGCAGATCAGCTGAGCGAAGATCCCCTATGGTGGAATGGAGCACCGTGGATGCGAGGAAACGAAGACAGTTGGCCAGAAAATGTTCACCTAATCGTGGCAGGTGTCGACCCAACTGTGCTGGAAGAAAATTCGGCTGTGTCCGTGGTAGTCAATATGTCTCCGCCGAACGAAATCTTCAGCCTCAGATCATCGCTGACAAGTCTAGTGAGAATCACTGCCTGACTTCTCAGATGGAAGCACAACGCGCAACAGAGGACTCACAACAATCGAAGGTCTGGGATTCTAACCTATGCAGAACGAGAATCAGCTCTACTTCATCTTGTGAGACTCGCTCAACGGGAGTGCTTCGAACAGGAACTACTGGATTTGCAACGAAAGGGCCAAGTCAAATCGACGTCTCGCATTAACACTCTTCATCCGATAATGCTGGATGGTATAGTTCGCGTCGGTGGTAGACTGGTGAATGCTCTAGTTTCAACCGAGAGAAAGCATCCGATAGTGTTGGATAAAAATCATCCGTTCACGTCACTAGTCATGCTTCATTATCACTACAAATTGTTGCATGCCGGTCAGCAACTGCTCATTGGCAGTGTTCGTGAACGATTTTGGCCGCTTAGCATACGTAGTCTTGCCCGGCAGACAATACACCGTTGTGTAACCTGCTTTCGCAACAAACCGACGGTTCACGAACAACTGATGGCAGACCTGCCTTCTGAACGTGTGACCCCAGCACCGCCTTTTCTCCGTGTGGGGGTAGACTACTGTGGTCCGTTCTTCATCAAATACCCTAATCGCCAACGAGCTCCTGTGAAATATTACGCTGCCATATTTGTGTGTTTGGTGACCAAGGCGGTCCATATCGAAATGGTCGCAGATCTGACGACGCCAGGATTTTTAGCCGCTCTGAAACGATTTGTTGGCAGACGTGGCAAACCAACGATCATCATGTGTGATAACGGCAGTAACTTCGTGGGGGCAAAACGTGAACTAGACGAGCTCCGCCAAACCTTTCTGTCGCAACAATCACAACAGTCGATCATCTCCGAAGCTGCAGATTCCGGCATGGAATTCCGGTTCATTCCAGCAAAAACTCCTAACTTTGGCGGCTTGTGGGAGGCTGCCGTCAAATCGATGAGACAGCATCTCCGAAGGACGATCGGATTGAAGATTTTGACTCCGGATAAACTGCAAACGGTATTTGTGCAAATAGAGTCATGTTTAAACTCAAGGCCTCTCACTCCGCTGAGCAACGACCCGTCAGATTTCGAGGCATTAACACCGGGGCATTTTTTAATACAACGGCCGCTGACGGCAGTACCCGAGCCAGCACTGAAGGAGGTTCCAGCAACCCGGCTATCTCGATGGCAACAAGCACAAGAGTTTCTACAGCACATCTGGGCCAAATGGTCAACGGAATACTTGTCCAATCTACATAACAGAACCAAATGGACAAGGCAACGAAACAATTTGTTCGTGGGGACGATGGTTTTGGTTAAGGAAGATAACCTTCCCCCCACTCAAGTGGGCACTTGGACGTACAACGCATATCACATCGGGCAGCGACGGAAATATCCGTGTTGTTACGGTAAAAACAAAGGATGGTAGCTTTACTCGGGGAATATCAAAAATTTGCATCCTGCCCATCCGCGACAACGACAACCAATCAGCTCAAGCGGAGATCTGAGTCTCCCTCATCGAACGCGCAAGAGCGCTCGCGGGAGCCAGATGACCAGTTAAGTGTTTGTTTTGTTCTAAATTATCAAAAATCTCATGGAATGTTCGTCTCCCATAGTTGTCGTCCGTCCCAGGGTAGCCGCTGGCTCCCTTGGACACTACCAGAAAGGCTGCTGCTCATCCCTGTTCCGAATGTCCAGATGACTGTCCTTCATTCAACTCAGCAATTACCATCCCTCCGGTTCACCTCGGATCGTCCTTGTGATGATGGCCACATCACTGGGTCTAGCCGAATTACTGCGTTTGGTTTGCTATTCATAATCGTCAGGACAGAATCATCTACACGAGGAACCCGCTGTCGTCACTACGTGCTTCCATGCTGCTTGATTGGGATCAGCAGACCGCACCGTTACGCATTCGCGAATCCGAAATTCTCATCAGCACGTGCATCGTCACATGAAAATCCGAAATTCGTCATCATGTCATCAAAAGAATCAACCAGCCATGTAAGGCATAGGACATCAACCAGCCATGTAAGGCATAGGACAGCTCCTGTCACATCATCACTTACGTCAAGAGAAATGAAGCCACCGTTATCATCATCGGCGTGAAGGCGCCCGCGGAGGCGCTCTAGCCTCCGCTCCAGGGAAGCAATTGTTAAATTGTTAAATTCATGTAAAAAATCGCCCTTCTTTGTTTCAGTAATGAATCCCACCACGGCGGCTGGGGAGTGCACCCCCATAAGGATCGCCTCTTCGACACGTTACTTCAAGACCACACACGAATATCGGTACAAGGCCGATTAACACGATTTAGGACATGCCCACAAGATTATCCGAAATACAGCATCAGCAACGAGTTCACGTATAGCAGCATTTCACCAGGGAGTCAAGCCGTCGACATCCACCAATCGGACATTATTTGCAACAAGCCAGCGCTGGAGTCGCTTCAACCCAGGGAAGCCGAATGCAGCAGATTATACCAAATTTAAAATTCCAATGTACACATTATTCTATAATAGTAATTAAGGCATAGCAATTACTCGACAAATAGTTTGAAATCCCGGTTGTATTTCAAGGCGGCCGGTGTAAAATACTTTGATTAATTTAATCTGATATGTTCGACTAGCGAACCCACCCTGCAATGATCATAGCTCTCAGACATGATCGCCAGAGGAACTCACTCTCGCAACACACTTGTACTGTATACACTGTACAGTAGTAGTGAGATAAGAACGGTGATAACCGAAGGAATATATGATAGCGCAACGCGAGTATACCAGAATCAGTTGCAATAAAATTATCACCTCGATCGGTCCTGTTTTTAATGTATCCGCGATCTTTCACTGAAGAAAGAAAGTGTCCGTGTAAATTCAACATAGAACCGTCACGTGTTGTTCGATTAAGAAGAACAGGAGGTTTCATCGTAACCAGTGTTAAATCGAAGAAGAAACACCTGTTGCAGATATTTAACAGCAATATATAGGGACAAATCGGCTCAATCGGAACGGCTGTTAGAAAATAAAATGTCTTAGGGGGTACAATGAACAGGTTGTAGTGGGGGTTATATGAACCATCTTGCTGCTCCAAGTACCAAGCCTCAAAATTAATTGCTAAGTTCAAGTTGCTATATCTTCACTGTTCTCCAACAGATCCTTAAATTTTAAACACCTATGGATAACCCCAAGTTTGTAGATGTGTTTCCATGTCACAGAATTGTAAATTGGTTAGTATTACATAAAAATTTAATTTTTCCGTGACAAGTTTTTTTGCCTACAAAATGCCCTGTGTGTATGCAATGCTCATGAGCCGCTGGGACATCAGCAATGCTCGGAAATTACTTTTCAACGCTAAGCATTGCATACATACAGAACATTTTGCAGGTTACTAGAAGGTGTTCATTTTACCACCAGCACATGTTCATTTTACCCACACGCTATAAACATGTCTCTTTTTTGGACATGTTTTGGAAACTTGTGTTTATGTCGAAATATTTTCACCAAATATGTACAAAACATGTCTAGCAAGAAGCGTATGAGGTGATTGTAGTATCTCAATCACTTATTAGTTAGAAAATAATGACTTTGTACGATCCACCCGATTGCTCGGTTTACTCAAACATGTGGCACTAAATACACTCGAAAGTAAATGGTACTTATAAATATGTCTTATGTCAAACGATATTATGCCAAATGGCTTTGTGTCAAGCAGGATAATCTTGTTCAGAGGCTAGGACAATTTTTAAAGTGTTATTAATATTTTTATTTGAATATATTTCCTTCCTTTGAGTTTCATTTTTTTGGAATATTTGTTTTGTTTATGTTGACGTTTCACACTAGCACTGATCTCAACACAGCATAGCTGTATGATTGACAGATGAGACGAATGAGCGTGTCGTTCTCACTGTTAAATACATATGTGTAGAAACTTAACGAAAGAAGTGAGAGACATTGAAGAGAGGAGAGATGGGGATAAAATAATGAGAGGAGAAATTAATGTTTCGAGAGAAGTCTCCAGCATATGTTTTTTGTAACTTTCTGTGTATGTGGTATGAGTTTGAAAATTATCGTCATTCGTAATCAGCCTTCATAGCGATAGGTTCGTCACCGTCCGTAGTGACGTTTGAATATTTGTACTTAGTTTGTAATATCGTGTAGTAAAGTATAGTTCGTAGTGAAATAAACGTGTAAGGTAATAAATGTAGTTTAGTGTTAGGAAATAAAGTGTTTGATGTGTAATGTGTTATGTGTGTACTACATAATTTCCGAACTGGCACAGTGACGCTATCTGCGCAAAAGTAGTTCAACTAAAACTACAGATGGACACGGTAAAATCGGGTACGACGCGGCGTCGGTAACACCATTTTGAGTCCGAGGACAAAGCAGATACCGCCATCGCGCGCAGTCGCCATCATTCTACTTGCGTACAGCCATTGCGACTCAGCAGTTCTGGATTCGTTTGACGTCGCCATTGGAGTTTTTCGGATTAGACCAGGGAAGCTAAAATATACAAGGCCTATTGGATAGGCTCACAAGGTGAGTATCTGTCCAATAACTCCATCTAAGCTTTCATCGCTACCTGGTCGTTTTTTTCTACGTTTATTTCTTGGGTAAATACTTCACTACGCTCGGTGTTCATACGGTGGACGAAACACCTTGAACGGAGGGGACTTCCATTCTCTTTCTCGGATAGTATTTTTGGCATCGGAGGAAGTTTCCTGGATCAACAACAGAACGATCGCTTGGTACGAGGATCGCTGTGCATGGCTTGGGAGGTTACGGAGAACGTCGCTGGTATACTCTGACAAGGTTGTTCATCAGCAACGGGTTGGTAATTCGCCGGCGGCCATTTTGGAAGACGGAGTCTACATTCATCGTCAGAAGTGCTGAAATACGGTAGCGAAGCGCTACCACCTGTGGTTCTTCTACACAACGGGAAGAAGGAACGAGTCGCAGTTATAAAGTCGAGTACAAGGCCTGTAGTGACAGGCTCCCAGGTGAGTACCTGTCCTACTCGACATATTGGTTTCGTTTTGTGCTGCGCTTGTGCATATTTACAGTTTTGCAAACAATACTGTCGGCATCATTCGGATCATCGGGTCATCATACGGCTGTCTTGGTTACTGACGTCATTATTGAGGATCTGGAGAAAATTGGTAGCAGCTTTACGAGTTTTTTGGAGAGTTCCTGAGAGACAAAAGATACAAGGCCTATTTGACAGGCTCACCAGGTCCAAATCGATACATCTCTCTTGGAAGGGTTCTCCGCTTGGTATTTTTCTAGGAGACGATTGCTGATCCAAAACTCTCCAGCTCAACGGATCTGACTATGGGTAAGAAGCTGAAACCTAAGATCCACGTTCGGGATAGCATCGTAGATTTTCTACTGCGGACGGAGAAATTTCTCAACAGTAGCCAAGCAACCGATGAACTCCAAATACAGTTTCGTCTGGAGAAACTCGAGGCGAAGTGGGACGAGTTTGAGGAGGTTCAATGCGATATCGAGGGATCGGAGGAGCATGAAGAGAACACGGAGGCACATCGGCAAGTTCGGGCGGAATTCGAGGAGAAATATTTCGAGGTAAGGGCAGGGTTGGTTGGCAAGTTACCACGGCGGACTCCAGCGCCGACACAAAACGGATCTAGTTCCGAACCGGCTGGTGTACACACTTATGTGCGACTACCACAAATAAATCTACCGGAATTTGATGGTAGTTTCGAAAAATGGTTGCCTTTTCATGACACATTTCGAGCCTTGATTGACTCTTCACCGGAACTCAGTGGTATTCAAAAATTCCACTATCTGCGGGCGTCTCTTAGGGGTGATGCGTTAAAGTTGGTCGATTCGTACCCAATGAGCGAGGCGAATTACAGGGTTGCTTGGAATGGTTTGGTTGCACGGTTCTCTAATGGATATCTTCTCAAGAAGCGGCATTTGAATGCGATGTTCGAGTTCCTGAAAATTCGGAGAGTCAGCAGCGGGGATTCATGACGTCATCGATTGTTTCGAACGCAACACCAAAATCTTGGATCAACTGGGTGAGAAGACTAGTGGCTGGGGAGCAATGCTTACTCATCTATTGGTAACTAAGCTCGACGACGTCACACAAAAACATTGGGAGGAAAGCGTTTCTAATGAGGTCGAACCTTCGTTTACAATACTGGTGGATTTTCTCAAAAAACAAACACGGGTTTTAGATGCAGTTTCGGTGGACCAACGGATGACTACGTCAAGCAGTCAAGCTGCATTAACTGGGTTCAAATCTCGTCCTGCAAAGGTTTCGGTCAACTCGGCGACCGGAAACAAAGGTCCAAGCTGCGCATCCTGTGGTGATCAGCATTCTATCGCTCAATGTACGGCATTCAGCAAACTTCCAGTGGACCAACGGCTACAGCTAACAAATTCGAAGCGTCTTTGCAGCAATTGTTTGGGGCGAAATCATATGGCGAGAGACTGTCCTTCCAAATTTCGGTGCAGAACTTGCTCTAAAAAGCACCATTCTCTTCTTCATCCTGGATTTCCTGGTTCTGGTACTGCTTCCAGCTCCACTGCCTCCTCTTCAGCTACACAAAGCATACAAGCTACGGCTCCATCAACCTCTGGTGGTGCATCGAACTCCGGTGGTACAGTAACAAGTTCGGTTGAATCAATTTCCTCCAATATGGCTATGGGGCTTTCTGGAACACATGTATTTTTGTTAACGGCGGTGTTGAAAATAAAGGACAGCTGGGGTAGAACGCATCTCGCTAGGGCATTGTTGGATTCCGGTTCTCAAGCGAATCTGATGTCGGAGAATTTGTCTCATCTACTCAAACTACCTAGACGAAATAAAAGAGTAGAAATCAGCGGTATTGGGTGCTCAAAGAAAAGTATAGCTCACGAAGTTTCTGCTGTTGTTTCGTCACGGGTTTTGGATTTTTCTTTGTCAATGAACTTTCTGGTTTTGAGGCAGGTAACAAGCGACCAGCCGTCTACTTCTTTACCATTGGCAGATTGGAAACCACCAAACGGCATGGAGCTAGCCGATCCGGAATTCTTCGTCTCTGGTCCGATCGATTTGGTGCTTGGGTCTCAATTCTTCTACGATTTTCATCTACTCGATGGTGGCCGGATACAAATTTGCAAACTCCTATCTCCTTTGCCGATATTCGTCAACACGGTATTTGGTTGGGTAGCTGCGGGCGAGTCGGAGTGGTCTACAAGAAAAGCTACCGTTAGTTGTCACGTAGCGATCGCCGAGCCGCTTGATAAGATCATCGAGAAATTCTGGGCAATTGAGGAGTTGTCAGAGAAGCCGCTTCGATCACAGGAAGAGAAGGACTGCGAACAACACTTTCAAAGCACGTTCACCCGTGACGAATCGGGACGCTATATAGTGCAGTACCCAAAACGGAATGGGTTCCACGACAAAATCGGCGATTCGAAGGGTGCGGCCTTACGACGATTTCGGCAGCTAGAAAAGCGTTTGGAAAGGGATTCAGACTTACGTGATCATTACAACGAATTCCTACAAGAATACCTTGCAATGGGGCATATGCAACTGATCGGAGAAATGGAGGATACACTGGATGAAGGGCGCACTACTTACTATTTGCCCCATCATCCTGTGTTTAAAGAGTCTAGCTCAACGACCAAGGTACGGGTAGTGTTCGATGGATCAGCGAAAACCACCACAAATCACTCGCTCAACGACACTCTACTTACGGGTCCAGTAATTCAGGACGATCTGCTGGACATCATGATCCGTTTTCGCAAGCACGCCGTCGCGTTAGTTGCAGATGTGGCCAAAATGTATAGGCAGGTACGCATTCACCCGGAGGACGCGTCGCTTCAACGGATCCTGTGGCGCTTCGATCAGGCTGAACCGATCAAGGTGTACGAGCTACAGACGGCCACTTACGGTTTAGCGCCTTCATCTTTCCTTGCCACTCGCGTACTAAAACAGCTTGCCATAGACGCCGGTGACAAATACGAGTACGCTGGTCCTGCTGTAAAGAAAGATTTTTATATGGACGATTTTCTTTCCGGAGCGGAATCGATTTCGAAGGCGAAACGTTTGCGAAGCGAAGTTCAATCCCTTATGACTGAAGGCGGATTCGACTTGCGGAAGTGGAGCTCTAATCAACCGGAGGTTTTAGCCGACTTACCTTCCACAGCTCTAGAGGAGCAATCCACGCTACATTTCGATGCAGAAACAAAGGTGAAGACGCTTGGAGTAGTGTGGGAGACAGGAACGGACCAACTGTGTGTTGAGATACGAGCAACGGAATATGACGATCAATGGACAAAAAGGAAGATATTTTCGGAGATTGCGCAATTATACGACCCGCTTGGTATCGTGTCACCTGTGATTGCTTGGGCAAAAATTCGGATGCAACACCTTTGGTTAGTTAACATCGACTGGGATGATCCGATTCCACGCGAGATCGAATCTAAATGGAATGATTTCCATTCACAGCTGCCCCTACTAAAGCAATACAAAGTTCCCCGTTATATATTTTCATCGGAAGCTACAACGGTTCAGTTCCATGTTTTCTGCGACGCATCTGAAGTAGGCTACGGAGCATGTATTTACGCTCGCTCAGCCAGCAAGGAAGGTAAAGCTCAAATCCAGCTCATTGCGGCAAAATCAAGAGTCGCGCCAATCAAACGTCTTAGTTTACCGCGCCTTGAGCTGTGTGCTGCATTATTGGGTGCCAAACTCTATACTAGAGTATCCGCAGCGCTGGGGATGGAGGGAAATCCTTGCTGGTTCTGGTCGGACTCGACGGTCACGTTGCACTGGATCGCAGCACCCCCAAACACTTGGCAAACGTTTGTGGGCAATCGCACATCGGAAATCCAGCTGCTGACACACGGACACCCTTGGAATCACGTGAAGGGTACGGATAATCCGGCGGATCACGTTTCGCGTGGTATGCTGCCGGCAGATTTCATCGTCGACATTCTTTGGAGGAATGGTCCCGGATGGCTGGCAGACGAAGTGGATAAATGGCCAAAGCATGTACACCCGCTTCTTCCAAACGAGGACATCCTGGAACGAAAGAAAACGGTTTTAGTGGTTCAGTCAACGTCGCAGGAAAACCCGTTATTTGAGCGCTATTCTTCATTCGGGCGTCTAGTTCGAATCACTGCTTACCTTCGTCGATTCATTACACGCTGCCGCTCTAAACATCATGCATATGAAGCATTCCTTTCGACGGTGGAGCTGCAAGAAGCAAAGCAAACCTTAGTAAAGGTGGTTCAACAAGAAGTGTTCCCAGAAGAATTGATTCAGTTGAAGCAAAAACGTCCGATTCCCTCAAAATCACCCCTGAAAAATCGATATCCTTTCCTAGACGAGAATGGCATAATACGTGTCGGTGGCCGGCTGAATTTCTCCAACGAAACCTACCAAACCAAGCACCCTATGGCTCTTCCCAACAAGCACCTCCTTTCTCGTATAATTGCAGCGCATTTCCACTCGCAATGTTTTCATTCTGGCCCCCGAATGACCCTGGCAACAATGCGTCGAGAATTCTGGCCGGTTCGCGGAAAAACTCTTGCCAATTATGTGTGTCGCAAATGTACAATTTGTTTCCGCCACAACCCTGTCCCTGTAGCCCAACCTCAAGGACAGCTTCCCAAGGCACGCATTGTCCCTAGTCGACCATTCTCAATCACCGGTGTCGACTACTGTGGCCCTATATACTTAAAACCTGTTCATCGACGAGCGGCCCCCCAAAAGGTTTTCATTGCTGTGTTTGTTTGCTTCGCTACCAAAGCCACTCACCTGGAACTCGTGTGCGATTTGTCAACGGACGCATTCATTGCCGCACTTCGACGCTTTATTGCCCGGCGCGGCTTGCCAACGGAAATCCATTCTGATAGATACAAACTTCAAAGGAGCAAAAACCACACTCACGGAAATGCATCGCCTATTTAGCATCAAACACAACAAGGAAAAATTAATCAATGAATGCAGCAGCAAAGGAATCACTTGGCGGTTCATTCCACCTCGAGCACCAAATTTCGGCGGCCTTTGGGAAGCGGCTGTTAAGACAGCAAAGTCCTCTTTGGTAAAAACAATCGGCTGCCGAAAACTTTCCTACGAGGACATGGTCACTGTCCTCTACCAGATCGAGGCAAACATGAACACTCGCCCACTAACGCCACTATCCGATGACCCGACCGAATTAGACGCACTAACACCCGGCCATTTCCTGACTGGCGGTCCACTTTTAACCCTCCCGGACCCTCAGTACACCGAAATACCAACAAACCGATTGCGGCACTATCAGCAGTTGCAACAACTGATTCAACATCACTGGCAACGTTGGCGGAAGGAATATCTTACCGAGCTCAATCAGCAGTGGCAGAAATCCGGTTCTCCGGTGGACATCCGTGTTGGCCAAATGGTATTGCTGCAGGAGGATGGAAAACCTTCCGTCGCTTGGCCACTAGCAAGGATCGAAGCAGTTCAACCCGGCGATGATGACATCATTCGTGTTGCAACTATCAAAACAAGAAGGGGAACATACATACGACCGATTCACA
Organism: Topomyia yanbarensis; assembly: GCF_030247195.1. Classification (NCBI taxonomy): domain Eukaryota; kingdom Metazoa; phylum Arthropoda; class Insecta; order Diptera; family Culicidae; genus Topomyia; species Topomyia yanbarensis. The sequence continues at coordinate 93,902,891 of NC_080670.1, read as the reverse complement.
GATTGTTTCCACTTCCTTTCGACCAGCAATTGGCGGTGCAGCAACAGCAACGAGCAGCAGCTGAAAGTGAAGAAAAGTTGTTAGAAAATTAATCATACTTACCTGTTTTTTGGCATCACTGTTTGCTATATTACGGTCGTCAGTAGAGCTGATAGTTTTTTTTTTGATTTTTTAGTGTTTTACACTCGCGATCATTTTTATTCTCGTTTTATCTGTATATCGTTTTATTCGGTAGTACGTGTGCATTGAAATTTCGTGACTTCAAGCACGATTATATCTGCCGTTGTGATTCGTGAAAGTGATTGTTTTTGGTTGAGATTTTTGTTTTCACTTGTCATTATCACTGCACAGACGTTACGCTCAATTTTTTCGCCAAAAGCGACATCTGCTGGTGGGTAGTTGAGTTGTCACACGTTGCGTGCAAGTTTGCTTCCATTGACGCACGTTACGTCTCCTGCGCATATTGCATACCCGCTAGGCGTTATTTCTACATCAAAAGCATGGCTTGTAACAACTGCTCGAAAGTGGTTAATGATTCTGATCGAATCACATGTCGTGGATACTGCGGAAATTCGTTCCACATGATATGCGTCAAGATGGATTATGATGTTCGTGACGTCCTGGGAACCCACCCACGGAATTTATTCTGGATGTGTAATGGCTGTGCTGATTTATTCTCAAATGATAATTTCCGTAGAATGGCTTCGCGTTGTTGCGATATAGTGCCTGACGACAATTCTCTGAAATCTATAAAGAACGACATAGCTGATTTGAAAGATGTCGTCAAAGCACTCTCGGTTAAAGTTGACTCTAAACCGCTATCCCCAATTATAACGCCTTGGAATCGAATTGCTGAATATAATCCAGTTTCAAACACGCCTAAGCGCAAACGCGAAGATGATTCGCCCAAAACAAAAATTCCTAATATTCGTGGATCCAAAGCTGCGTTTGAAACAATAAAAACAATTTCACCACCTGAGGAGCTGTTATGGGTTTACTTGTCAGCATTCGATCCCAGCACGACGGATGACGAAGTTTCTACCCTTGTGAAAGATTGTCTGGGGGAGAATCTGCAACCGAGAATAGTTCGTCTAGTTCCTAAGGACAAGGATATCTCATCTTTGAGCTTCATTACTTTCAAAGTTGGCGTTAGCAAATCATACAGGGATAAGGCTCTGTCCAAAGATTCTTGGCCGGAGAACATCTACTTCCGTGAATTTGTGACCAATTCAAAAATCCAACGACCTATCATCAGGATTGCGGCGGAGAAGAATCCATCTGGTGGTGGACAGTAGCGCCAAGCTGTTCCGGATAAACTCATCTGTCCAACTTCTTGTATCCCGGCGAGCGATTCAGGTCTACCTGGCGAATCGGCGACTTCTTCTGTGTCAGGTAAAGCCAAGAAGGGTATATGTCCTTCCGAAGCAATACAAGATGCTGCACCCCCTCAATGTAAATTTCACTTACAGTCTGCTGATGAACACAACTCTACCGCCGCTGTGAATCTTCAATGTCAAAAACAAAATTTGGATCCCATCGTAACGAGCTCGTCTCTTCACAGCACACTCGGCTCTACAACGATCACAGAAGGACTAAGCACTCTATGCTATGCTGGTATGACTCATCGCACCCTGGGACGCACTGCAGCTAGCACTATGGAAGCCCTTGATCCCCCTGCCACAGTCGAGCCATTGCAGCCAGCGTTCACCAGTCGTCACGGTCCTGTGTGCAGGAGTGGTGAAGGGGTCTTCCAAATCGATACCAACGACAATCAATCGCGGCATTCAAACCTACAAATATATTACCAGAATGCCGGTGGTATGAATTCAGTAATCGAAGATTATCTGGTAGCAAGTTCGGATGAATGCTTCGACATAATCGCCCTCACAGAGACGTGGCTTAGCGATAGCACTCTGTCAGTGCAAGCATTTGGTGCCAACTACGATGTTTTCCGAACTGATCGCAGCTCACGCAACAGTCTCAAGGCTACCGGCGGCGGGGTACTTGTGGCTATCCATCGTCGATTAAAAGCGCAACTGATTGACGATACTTTGGGGGTCTGTGTCGAGCAGGTGTGGGTGCGAATCAAACTGGCTGGCTACGCACTTTATCTTTGCGTGGTTTATCTTCCACCGGATCGCACTCGCGATTCGACATTGATTGATTCACATACTGAGTCACTGGAACGGATTTCCGCTCAAGCAAGCCCGGTTGATGAGATCCTGATTGTTGGTGATTTCAATTTCTCCGGATTAAAATGGCGCTCTGCTTCTGACGGATTTATGTTCGCTGATCCCGAAATGTCATCTTTTCATGCTGGTATCACCAGTTTGCTTGACTGCTACAGTCTAAATCTGCTGCGCCAAACGAATAATGTGGTGAACGAGAACAACAGAATCCTTGATCTCTGTTTTTCGAGCAAATCTGACTACGCGCCAAAAGTTACCGCAGCACCGTTCCCCCTGGTAAAGACTGTTAGACACCACCCTCCGCTGCATATATTGCTTGAAGCGATTCGAGTGAAGCATGACTGCAATGCTTCTGACACCGTCAGCTATAATTTTAGAAAAGCCAACTATAATAGCATTATTGACTTCCTGACGAATATCCACTGGACTGAAATTCTCGACAATGATGATGTCAACGTTGCAGTGCAGACCTTCTCCAATGTTATGAGCTATGCTATCGATCGCTATGTACCCAAAAGAAGTGGCCTTCAATCTAAGCACCCAGCGTGGCACACTGCCGAGCTGAGACGGTTAAAAGCGACTAAAAGAGCCGCTCTGAAGAAGTACTCCAAGTTTGGGGGCTACGTGCTGCGACAACACTACGTTCATGTTAACCAAGTCTATAAAAAGACATCGAAGCGTTGCCATGCCGATTACTTGCGAAACGTGCAACGTAAGTTGAAGTCCGAACCTAAAACATTCTGGAAGCATGTAAACGAGCAAAGAAAGGAATCCGGGTTGCCTTCAACGATGAGCTATGGAGGACGTATGAGCTCTAGTTTACAGGAGATCTGCCAACTATTCTCTGAAAAGTTCGCGAGTGTTTTCTCCAACGAGAAGTTGACACCGACCCAGGCTTCACGCGCGGCTCTCAATATACCTCAATCATACCAGTCTTTGAACTCTATCAATATCGACAATAATATGGTACAACTGGCGGCTAGGAAAATGAAGGCTTCAACCTCGGCAGGCCCAGATGGTATACCAACTATTATTCTAAAAAAATGCTCTGCCGGTCTAATTGAACCTCTTTGTCATCTGTTTCAATTGTCGCTAACAACCGGAGTATTTCCCGAACTCTGGAAATCCTCCTTCATGTTTCCAGTTCACAAAAAAGGTGATAAAAAGGTAGTTGACAACTACCGTGGTATTACAACGCTAAGCGCAGTTCCTAAGCTGTTTGAAATGGCTGTGTTGGAACCCATCTCCAGCCACTGCAAACAGTATATCTCCGAGACTCAGCATGGATTTATGCCGAAACGTTCAACATCTACGAATCTTCTGTCGTTCACAACATATGTTACAGATGCTATGTCGGACGGCCTTCAAACTGACGTTATCTACACGGACCTTTCAGCTGCTTTTGACAAGATAAATCACGCTATTGCAGTGGCAAAATTGGATAGACTCGGCTTTGGTACTAATATTCTCCGTTGGATGCAATCGTATCTCAGTGATCGTCGTCTAGCAGTCAAGATAGGTGATTGTGTATCCGAAGAGTTCTGTGCTTCATCTGGTATTCCGCAAGGCAGCCATCTCGGTCCATTGATTTTTCTTCTGTATTTCAACGACGTTAACTTTTGTTTAGAAGGACTACGGTTGTCTTTCGCCGACGACCTCAAGTTATACCATAGAATCCGGAATACTCACGATGCAGCTTTCCTTCAACGCCAACTGGAAACCTTTGCGGAATGGTGCGAGATCAACCGAATGACCCTAAACTCCAAGAAATGTACGGTCATTACGTTCTCGAGGAAAAAAACGCCAATTCGATTCGATTACTGTCTAGCTGAATCCACAATTGACAGAGCGAATTGCGTCAAAGATCTCGGAGTTTTTCTCGATGAACAACTGACGTTTAAACAGCATATCAGCTATATTGTCGCAAAGGCATCACGCTGTTTGGGGTTCATAATGAGAATATCTAAGCACTTTTCAGATATTTACTGCTTGAAATCTCTCTACTGCTCACTCGTTCGATCAACTCTGGAATATTGTTCAGTTGTGTGGAACCCTCATTATCTCAACGGTGTCCATCGAATTGAGGCAGTACAGCGCAGATTTGTTCGGTTTGCCCTTCGTCGATTGCCTTGGAGCAACCCTCACCAGCTGCCAAGTTATGAAAGCCGGGGTTTGCTTATTGGACTCGATACATTGCAAGTGCGACGGGATCTATTCCGTGCTATGACGATTTCGGATATTTTGCAAGATCGAATTGACTGCCCCGAGCTTCTCAGTGCGATAAACATGAACGTTCGCCCTCGCGCCCTTCGCAATAATTTATTCCTCCGATTACCTCTTCGCCGGACTAACTATGGAGTAAACGGTGCCATCATTGGTTTGCAGCGGACTTTCAACAGAGTTTCATCCGAGTTCGATCTTCACATTCCACGTAGCAGATTACAATTTGACTTTTTAAATAGATTAAGAAATTATCATTAGGACCACACTGTGTCTGTTGATATTAATTATAAATAAATACTCAATAAATACTCATTATATATCAGTCTGAAATACTCAATAACATACAGAAATATAACTCGATTCAAAAATCAACATGAGAATTTTTGTGACAATCGCGTATACACCTACATATTGTAAATGCAAATAAAAACAATCTTACCACTTTCTTTTAGTTCCACGCCTTATCCTTTTTACGAATATTTTTGTAGTCTTCGTGCAATAATTCGAACAGAATTGGATATGTTTTTACTAGTTCAATCAATTTTTCAGTTTGCGCCATCTTGAAATGTTTTGCGAATACTCGGCATCAACGACAAAAATCCTGCACGCACTGAATGCGAAAAAATCGCTGCAATATCGCAACTGGCATGAATGTCATTGATTTCAAGGGGTTCATTGGTTAATTTCTGTGGCGATCCAGAAAAAAAATCATACTTTTAAATTCAATGGAATTTTATTTTTTGAATTCATATTTCGGAATGATTTTAGTGAAACAAATGTGTTAAATATTTCGCTTCTTCCAGTCAGCATCAATTAGTTTGTGTCGCAGAGACGTTAGTTTAGTAACTTTTGAAGGTCATCTCTGATGTATTCAATCACATTATCCAATCTTTTTTAGCACAGATAACAGACGTTTAGGCTCGATTTGAATCGTGTGTAAATACCCGCTACTGAAATTCCGAATAAATCAGACGTCTGAAACACGTTTGGCAAACGTTTGTAGATGGCGCAGTGATCGATAGAATGCAGTTAGAGTGCAGCTGTCAAACACGTGTAGCAAACAGTTGCGCAGATGGCAATAGTGAAACACGGATTCCAACGTTTATCAATTTGAAAAATTACACAGGTTTTTGAAGAAATTTTGTTCTAGCCCAAACGTCTGTTATCTGTGGTAGTATGTTTGTGCTTTATCGGCTTTTTCCCGACGGTGTATCCATTTCCTGTTTTATGTGAGGGAATTTATCAAAAATAATTGATGGCAAAAAGAACACTAATGACATACTTTGTCACAAAAAAAACTATAAACTGGAAGGAAACAGCCAACTTTTGTGAATCGTAAAATATTTTTGCTTGTTTTTTATGAAAGAAAACAAAAAATCAGCGTTTCCCTTGGGTAATTTTTGTCAGCTGTCAGTTGCCCCAATTAACGGGTACGATTCGCTAGTTGGGGCGCAGTCGTGACCCAACTAACGAATTTGCGCTGTAATAGGAAATTTGAGGATCGTTCATTTGCTTTGCCACGGAAATACTGTCCTGAATTTCACCCGCTGCTCAAAACTATTCCAACTTTTTTATCAACTCCCACGAATGTACGTCACACGAATCAAATTTTGTTTTTCCTAAAAAACATGTTATGTTGCGTCTTATCTTACCTCTAATGTGACAAAATGTAAATCTGTTAGTCTGTGGTATTATCAATCCTCAGCATATTGACGATTGGGCATTCCATCAGACGTTTCTCCTCAGCTAATTCTGTTTTCTTTATTTCGTAACGTTTCTTGGGTGGATTGATTCCAGTTCGACGTCTCACAAAATCGGTCCAACGTCATAGTAGAAGTCAACTAAAATCGTTAGCCGGAAGCATTTTTCTATTCACGGGTGATAGGGCATATTGAGCAAGCAATTTAGTCGTCAAAAGCATCTGTGAATTGTCCAGATTTTCAAACATCTTATGAAATGCCAAATAGTATTGTAGCATCGGTGTAATACTTACTATATTCGCTCTAGCTTGGGTGTAAACAGCCTGGCACTTTTTCATGCTACATAGAAGCTGCAGCAATATTGGCGATTCTACGTTGAAACCGCTCGCAGATAGCGCTGGGAGGAAAGTGTTGTTGATTTTATTCTGTTCTGTCATACACTGAGAAAAATCCAAACGTTAATTCTATTTGCTTCAAACCGCTTAAAATTCATATGGGGTCATGCATAAATGACGTAGCATTTTAGGGGGTAGGGGGGGTACACCAAATTTGTGATGAAGTGTGACGAGGGGGAGGGTAGGGTCAGAAGTTGTGCGACGTAGCATTAAGTTTTAATTTTTTGGCGGGCATCAAAACCCATTAATTAGAGAAAAAATTTAATGTTCCTCCATTCCTAAGTTTATTTTCACGCGGTTTTTTCATTTTGTAAATTTTACTGTTCGCGGAATGGCAGGCTCGCAAAGAAAATGATAATTTTTTCATGCGGATTTAAATTTCCACATTAGTTAGCTAATATTGCTAACTAGTAGACTTATTTTAATAGCTGAATTGAATTTTCTTTCGGATTCAATCAAAGAAAATTTAGTAATTTAGTTGAGCTTATGCTTCCTAAAATCGTTGGCAGCTGCAGGATTGTGAACTTTTCTTCGTGCTTTATGACATGTAAAATTCTAAACAAAACTATCCACACTATATTTGTCATGAAATGGGCTTCTTTTGTAGGCAATTTGCTGTTATAATGAAAATGTCGATAAAAGTCGTCAAACATTTTGTAAGGACATATATTTAAAAGAATTGAAAAACATATGAAATTTTTTCATCTCCCGGTCGCGTTGCGTGGGGGGGGGGTTAGAGATATGCTACGTCATTTACAAGGGGGAGGTTAGAATTTTGTGACCAAATGCTACGAGGGGGGAGGGAGGGGTCGAAAATCGCCAGAAAAAAGCTACGTCATTTGTGTACGGCCCCTATGAAGAAGAAATGCTATTGTTATCATGCGCACACATACCTTCTATGTGTCAACTGTATAAACTATGTATGCACACACATAAGTTATATGTGCATATTGTTATAGAATGGGGTTTTATGTGCCTAATAGTTATGGAATGTGAAAGTAAGATTAATATTTCTTGTAAATACACACATTAGGTTTATGTGCCAGCAAATAGTGTCTATATGCCTCCGTTAATTGCAAAAATCTATGTGTGAAATCAATAGGCATAACGTTTACTTTTTTCTGAGTGTAGTGCATATATTTTCTGTAAACATTGGTAAAAAATGACTTTTAAACACCAAATTACCGATCAATTTGTTGATAATTGTTTATGAAAATGGAGGAAAATCATCATTTTATCAGATGATGAGTAAACATCTTGCGAAAAGAGTGTAAAACATAGTGGTTTCTAATATTATTCGCAGAGCTATATGCGCGCTGTTTCGAAATGTAATTTGTTGAGCACCGTAGCCGCCGCAACAGCATTTCCCGTTCGTCCTAAGTTAAGCTAAACCTTCATGAGATGGTGTAAATTCATGAAACTCTCCAGATCACGCGAGGAAAGAATATATCCGGCTAATAGGAAAGTGTCAGCTTTGTATCATGCACAGCCGATCCTTCTCTCCGATAGTCTTCACTGAATCTCCTACGTAGTTCAATATATAAAGGAGTTTGACATTGGTGTTGATTGGGTCTCGGTTTCGAGTTGGAACTTTATTTATGGAACGATTTTTTATAACCACAATAATACCCCGATTACATTTCGAAGAAATGTATGAGTGAAATAGTTGCAAATTGCTGTAATTTCAGAATAATCGCAAATAAAACTAAATTTCTTACTCGTTTCATTCATGTTTTGGCAGTGGTAAGCTTTTTCCGAGAAGATAATGAAGATTTTGTTGTAAGCTACGACTCACTTACGGGTGAAAAAAAGCAAACTGTATCACTTTCCCAGTTCATGAGCTGAATCATAGGTGTCGCATGACTAATTTTGGCTTTGCCGCAAATCGCCAATACCGTTCCTTCCCGGTCAGCGTGGCAAGTAGAAAGTTAGCAAAAGTTGAGCAAAGCGAAATTGATGCTGGCAGAGCTTCTGCGAGCATTTTGCGCGATTTGCGCGAGAATTCTGGCAAAGAATTCGCTGAAATGCAACAACCGTTTCTGACAGAAGCAGTTAAACCAACCGATGCTGCTCGCTTTTATCCAGAATCCAGTCATAAATGTACGGCCAAGATCTCTGCACGCTTCCTGCAACATCTTTGTCAGATGTTTTGCTCGATTCGTGCTAAATTCTACCAGGTAGAAATTGCCAGGATCTTTGCACAGTTTATGTCCGAGTTAAGCCAGGGTTTTGCTCGGTTCCTGTCAAAATTTGCCAGAAAACTCGAGCGAAACCGAGTTCACCCTAGCCCAACTAACCCGACAGGATACGCGCAGAAATCTGACAGGGCTGCCAAACTAAGACTTACAGAAATCTAGCAGAGCCGTCTCTGCCAGAAAATTTGCTCACTGGGTTTCACTTCAATGAGGTATATATATATATATATATATATATATATATATATATATATATATATATATATATATATATATATATATATATATATATATATATATATATATATATATATATATATATATATATATATATATATATATATATATATATATATATATATATATATATATATATATATATATATATATATATATATATATATATATATATATATATATATATATATATATATATATATATATATATATATATATATATATATATATATATATATATATATATATATATATACACTCAAAATAATTCACACGTTAATGCTACGTGAAACACATCACGTAAATCCAAGAAAATACTTTTTCGCTTCAGTTTACCTGACAAAGGTAACAATCATCGGATTATTAATAAATATGAAATGAAGCGCACGTTACCTTCATTGCAGTTACCCCGTCACTGTTACGTGAAAATCACGTACTCGCTCTAATTCATTTTGATCTGTTCATTCTTCGATGTATAACTAGCAAGCTGGCGTCTATTCAAAACAAAGTGATCTGCTCACATATTTGTGTATTAAACAACTTGAATTGGAAATATTTGAAGGTAAAAACGATTTGATGTTAACTTGCGCTTTATATTAATATATTTTTTTTCTTAAAAATGGAATGTAGAAATATTCGGCACTGGATAAGCTAATTTCCTCTTGGCGAATCCCAAAGCGGTGATAGAGCACCAAATGGATCCGGACATGAATCAAATAATCGATGAACCACCTCGTCCTCCACCACCCGGAGGAAGATTCGTAAAACAATAGATTACTGCATAATGAGAAATCCACAACAGAATCACAATTCAAAAAGCAGGCTCTGTTGTGATTCGACCAACTAGTAGCAGACAAGGCGAGTATTTTTGTTATTACAATGCGACAGAACTTCTTCTATCTGCGGAACTGTCACCCACAAGTCCAGCCGGCAGCTGACTGCCGCTAGTATATGGCCCCAGTGACACAACTGATTCTAATTAGGATCAAACGAGGATTTTTTCAGAATTTCGTTTGTAGTGTAAAGTATCGCTTTCTCCTCCGAGTATTCTTAGTACCACGATTGTGTTCGCTGCAGCATCTGATCTTTTAGAAACATCCTTCCTAAATAGTTTGTGTTTTGACATTGTTGAAGATATATTCAAGTGCACCCGAGCTAGTTTATCCGCAATGGCGTAAGTTTCAACGTGGCTGAGTATCCGCTGATCTCTTTAGTCTGGCAAGTTGTATACAATATTCGCAAATCCAACGATTCTGGCACAGAAAAGGCCAGTAATGTAATCAGCGGTGTACTTTCGATACATGCAGTCGCTTATCGTAAATATGGATTGTTCAATGTCTTCAAAATCTCTCTCTTGGTTTTCTTAATGTTCCTGGTTACAATAAAGCCATGAAGCTTCTTATAATTGTATTAGATATATTTAGCAGCATTTGTGTATGGTTTCAACATATCTCGCGTCTTTTTTGTAAACGGCCAATAAGCATGCTGTCAAAATTCACTTTGAGAGAAAATTCCGGACAAACCGTAGCTTGCCGAGAATGGATGTTAACATTTTATGAAAGAGAAAACTTTTCTCTTTCGTCTGTTCTGATTTATACCCGGCGATTAATGGTTTGTCCAGAATTTCCTCTCAAAGTGAATTTTGACAGTATGCTTATTGGCCCTTTTCAAAAAACACGCGAGATAACATGCTTTTATCATGTTAAGTCGATCATTTATTTTTCTTATAGCCGTAAGCACAAAGCCGTACTAACTGCTTTTAAGCCGGACTAACTTTTAAACCGGCCTAAAATATTTGGTAAGCTTTAATCAAACGATGCTGTCATTTATATGGCTGCGTTCTGATCTGCGTTACACGTCAATGTTAAAAAACAACAAATTCAAGTTAAAGAAAATGAGTAAATTCATTCCGATATTTTCTTGCAGTAAAATAGCTTTTCTTCGTCAAATATCTCGTTCCATAGGGTTTGAGAACAATTTTGCCAACTTGTTGCCGATATGTTTCTGAACATAGAACTTTAACATGTTGGATAGTTGAAAGTTGGCCGATGATGTACAGTACTTTGTAGTGACATAATATGCACAAAAGAAAATAAATTGATATACATGTGCATGTTCTTGCCTTTCTCATATAGAAAGGTTATGCAATCACTCTGAAAAACGTCAACCTAATCCCGGCCCGGAGGGCCGAGTGTCATATCCCATTCGACTCAGTTCGTCGAGATCGGAAAAAGTCTGTATGTGTGTATGTATGTGTGTGTGTATGTATGTGTGTGTATGTGTGTGTATATGTATGTGCGTATGTGTCAAATAATGTCACTCATTTTTCTCAGAGATGGCTGGACCGATTTGCCCAAACTTAGTCTCAAATGAAAGGTGCAACCTTCCCATCGGCTGCTATAGAATTTTGGATCGATCGGAATTCTGGTTCCGGAATAACGGGTTTCAGAGTGCGGCCACACCGAAATTTCTCATATAAACTATAGGAAAACTTAAAAATAGAATTTTTATTTTTGATGCTAAATGTGTTCAAGGTGCATGAAACGTCGAGATTTGATGCAAACTCGAAAAAAAATTTGACGACGATTCACTTTTTTGGATTTTGGCACATTTTTGCCTTTCTCATATAGAAAGGTTATGCAATCACTCTGAAAAACGTCAACCTAATCCCGGCCCTCCAATTTTTTTTTCGACTCGCATAAGGTTTCTGGATTTTAATAGGGGCATAGTTGATGGTTTACGGAGAGGGGTTACACCCCCCCCCCCCCTCTACTGTTCACTCACCTTCTTTAAAAATCTCTTTAAATCACCCCTCAGACTACCACCCCTTCCAGCCCTCATACTCCTCCCTTTCAACCCCATCATCTTTAAACCACCACTATATCACTGGTTGAGCGAGACAAGATAGTACATAGTCAAACCCAATTATTTTTGAACACCCCTAGACAGTCCCGATCAAGATCGTTTGATCTGTCTCGGTTTCTCGCATGTAAATTTCTACCTGTTTCGCAATCTCTCCTGTTGGAAAGTTCTCTGGAGCGAAAAGGCTTTCCGAGCTCGATCAGCTGACTGTATGTAGTAGATAGTAAATTAGTTTAGTTGAAATAAATTATCGTTCAGTGAAGACGTGTTCTCCCACAATAAACAGTTCGATTTCGCGATAAGTGCAGTGTTTAAAAGTTAAGTGTCCGAAAATCTCGTCTTCCGCGTGAACAATCACAAAGCATACCAATTTAAGCTGGGGAGTCGTTCGTTCATGGGACTTTCGCCCTCCTCACATACCCACCCCCGCATGACAAAATGAGTTAGCAAGCAGATAACATTGAACTAATGCTGATTAGGCTAATGGAGTATGATATTTTTTGTTTCAAGTGTACCACCGTCGACACGTAGCTCATCAAGTTCGTGGCTTGCATGCCATTGTGTATAAGTGCAAAGTGTACTAAGAATGTAATGGACATTTCCACAATTATGTTGAACATAAAAAGCTTCCGTGCCATAGTTTAGAGAAATGAGAAAGGCACAATTGCACCGCTAGGTGGATTAAAACAGGTTTTATTCAGTTTGAATAGGCGCTCGTCGAGTTAGAGGTGGCTGAACCATCGGTTGTAATTGGTGCCATGATAGTTATTTCTCGACAAAAATATGATTACTGGTTAAAACCCAACTGTCAAAATTCTCTTTGAAAGGAAATTCCGGACAAACCGTCGCTGGATAAACACAGTTCATAGCAGTTAATGGAAGAGGACATTTTTCTCTTTTGCTTACTGCCAACATCTGTGATTGGCGAGTAACGGTTTGTCCGGAATTTCCTTTCAAAGAGAATTTTGACAGTTGGCTTTTAAGCCGGAATTAGATGTTTGTCGACATTTCAAACTTTGATTAAAAAATTAGTTAAAATATTTCAATTTGAATTTAAAATGAACTGTGAGTGTCATTCTAATTGAACATGATACCTATCGACGTGGGGAGAACATTTATTTTCGTTTCAAGTGAATTTTCACAAGTTTGAAATAAAGATCAATTATCAATGAAGGCCTGCGAATTAAAATTATACACGTTTTTCAGCGAGGTTTAAATAAAAAGTAAACAAAGATCAAACAAAAAATTAAACTTTGACAGAATGATCATTTATATTCACGAGCGTTATATTTATTTTTTTTTTTTGCACTGTGGCAGACAGAATATAAATATATTTCTATAATGCATCAATGCAAATTGGAACGATTTTATTTGCTAACAAAATTTCTATGATTTTATGAATAAAATAATAAGTACATTAAAACATAAATGAGTTTAAAAGATCCTAGCAATATATTTTTACCAACACCCCTGTAACTATTTGTGCCGTTTATACACAATTTTGCTTCAAACTAAATTATGATCATTACAACAACTGACAGAATCTTATACCTGTTTAATTATTTCTATAGAGTTAATTAATATTTTAATATGACGTATTCCATATTTATGTGATTCGCGGTTCAAGCAATGTTTTGGAATAATGTACGGTTGTTCAGAACTATTTATGCATATGCCAAAAATCGAAATAAATATATTGATCACCGTTGTGTTCACAATAAATTTCAAAATATTTTGTGTTCAGATGTTTTATGTGATTTTATTCTTATTGGAACATTGCACATATTTAAAATCAATTATTTACTCTTAGCTTAGAGTATTTGTGGAGCTAATTTCTAAGCTGTTAACATTCTGATCCAATTTGCTAACCACGAGTGTAGGAAAATTCATAAAATATTGCATTTTACGATCTATATCCTATTGTTATTTGTTTGGATCTATCCCCTAAAACAATAATTTTCTTCCGTTATTTACTTTTTTTGATGTGTGATACAATAGATATATGGGCAATAATGCGTGAAAATATGTTCTCGATTTATATTAACGAATTAAATGGTCTCGCTTATTCTCTTAGAAATAATTAAAAAGAAAAGAATCAAAACAATTCCTATTGTTGTTCTGCTACTAATTCACAAAAACAACTTTGATCTGAATTGATTGAATTCTCGAGTACTTTTTCAAGTGGACGTAAGTAACAATAAGAGATTCTCTTTGAGGTCTTTCTCTTCTGTTCATTACTCGGCCATTTCAACATTTACTACTCTACTCTTTGCATAATATTGTAGTAAAAACCGTCGGCTTTCGATATGTACTGGAAAATTAGTACAAAGTGTTGTAATGACGTCGTAATAAACGAAAGAGAAAGTAAACAAAGAGAGGCTCTCAATGTTACTTACGTCCATTTGAAAAAGTACTCGAGAATTGATCTCAATTTATCCAAACGTGCTTTACTGTAACCCTTTGATGTGCAATTGGAATCAAGCGTGTAGAGAGAAGGAATTAGGCAATCCATGAGACGTTTCTGATCAGCTGATTATTTCTTGTTTACTTATTCTGACGTTACTCCGAGGGGTGCGACGTCCGACAATATCGTTGATTCGATCCAACATCAAACGAATCGGACTAACAAAATTGTCTGTCGGACGAGTTTTTCTGTTCGCGGGAGTTGACTTGTTGACAGAACCCACCGCTGAATTGTCAAACAAACGTCTAATGGATTGCCTAATTAGAACGAGGAAATAAAAAAATGCGGGTAGATAAACACGGTAAAAAACTTTACCCATTGCTTCTAACAGTGGGTGCTTTTTATTCATTTCACAACTACTCGATGAGATAATGTCAATGGATATACTGATCTTAATAATGAGTGAAAAGTCATTAAGAATTATTTTAAGCGAATTTACCTGCAAACTAAGGTTCGTAGCGGAACCTGCAAATTACCGACCTGCATCTGAGTACGTGGCGGAAACGGAACATTTCGGCAATGCTCGTAAAAACGGCTGTTTAAACTACTGAGGATGTTGCAAATATGCGCAAGTTTGGAATTTTTAGAGCAGCCAAAAGATCCAGCCACCAAAATATATCCAGTTGGCAGTTTTATTTTGTTAAGTAGTTAAGGAGACAATAATGTGAAATGAATGTTATTTTATTTTTTTTAATTCAGAAATAATTCTATTGACAGTATTTTTCATTCTGGCGCGATTTTCATGAATGGATATTTTTCACGCGTTTTGTTGTAACAGTTCTGCGAAAAATAAAAGGTAAAGCATACCCAGGTTGACGTACAAGAGCTGTATTCATTTATGGTTACGAACTCTTTACCCACTTAATGGGTTATTCCACTTTTATTGAAAATGCGTAGTTTTCGACGCATTAATTGGTATTTTATTTTATTAGTGTAGTTCGACAGTGCTTGTCTTTCCTACCTGATAAACTGGCTTATTTATTGCCATCTTTATTGCGAGCAAAGGGAGCCATATTTATCCAGAAGAAAGCCGAAGAGAGGATTGAAAATAACGAAATGTGTACAGGAGAAGCATGACAATTTTTTGCATATTTTTGTCCTCTTCCGGTAACATGATGCTGTCATTTGCATTGCTGCGTTCTGATCAGCTATACACGGCTATGTTAAAAAAAACTGTACACCAAAGTTAATTTAAAATTAACTGTTAATGCCATTTAATAGTCTGATTATTTCGAGATTTTTTTAATTGCTCAATAAAATGGTGAATCGACATCTTGTTGAATGGGATTTATAACATAAGTATTGTATCAAATAAAATAATTTTTTCGAGCAATTTCTTCACAAGATGGTGGCTCTGCAGCATTTTCACCTCATGCGCGTTTTTTGAAAGGGGTCCATGGTCGGAAATCTATCTCCCGTGATTTTTTACCTAGCGCCAAAAACAAAAGTTTTTCTGATTCCTTATGTCAATAGCGATGTACGTAGGATTTTTTCGATATTTTGATTTTAAGCGAAATGGCGCAGTTTTGAGTGATAAAGCGTAGAAAATGTCATAAAAATCTACACAAAATCGTTAATCAATAAAAAGGTAAGCAATAAAAAATTTAATCCTGCGTACGTGACTGGAGAAATCAATTTTGAATATACTGTGAAAATTTCAAAGCGACCAAAAATCATTTGTTCGAGTTACATTTCCGGCCAGTGACGTATGATTACGGCGTGAAAGCCAACTGTCAAAATTCTCTTTGAAAGGAAATTCCGGACAAACCGTTACTGGCTGAATACAGTTCACATCAGTTAATGAAAGAGAAAACTTTTCTCTTGCGTTTACTACCAACGTTTGTGCTTGGTGAGTAACGGTTTGTCCAGAATTTCCTCTCAAAGTGAATTTTGACAGTTGGCTTATACGCCGTAATCATATGTTTGTCGAGATTTGTATATTTTTGAATTGTTTTCGTTCTCCATGTTTTGGGATATCATATTTTACATCCTAAAGCACATTTTAGACTAATAAATAAAAAATCGATTGTTTTAAAATTGTACAGTGGAGTAACCGCTTAAACAATTTATTATTTAAGATCCATAATTGACTAAAACGTTATTTTGCTAATAATGGTGCATACTATCGAGAACGTTATAGAGTTGTAATGTTAGGCGCTAGCCACTCCAAGGGCTTGAAGAGCTTCTCTAACATTACACTTAGTAGTAAGTTCAGCCAAATCTGACTGTTCCAAATTAAATCAAATGCTTATAGAAAAAGAGTGGAAGCTTACATCTTTTGAAAAGTTTGTATCAGTTGCTGTTCTGCAACACATGAAAAATGCCAGAAAAAGTATTTATTTGCTTCAGATAATTATGTCGTCCAAGGAATGGAAATCTGAAATTTTAGCCTGGTGGGGCTTATTATACCATCCTACCCAACTAGTCTACTAACCATGCATATAGAATTTGGCAACCTACTTTGCTGAAAATGAAGTAATTAAAATTATCAGCACGACTACCCAATCAAGCCTGAAATACCAAAAGTCCAGTAATTTTAATCAATAAAAATTATAATTAGTTATTTCCTATAGTCTGCCATCTGTCTGATAATGAATTGACAATTATAAATTTACAAATTGAACCTGATACTGGATGCAGACAAAATTTCTTGGACCAATCGTTCTGAATTTTGCACAATTCTTCTTCTTCACATCATTGCCCAGGCAACTGCAAGAGCTTTTTGCAAACTGCTAAATATTATTATTTTACAATAACATGTTAATCGTTGTTTTAGCAATAATCGGACTTTGGTTTCAAAGTACTATGAAAAAATCGAAAATCGACCAAACAATAAAAGCTCCCTTAATTACTTGTGAAATGCTGTGAAAAACAACTGTGCAAATGTCTCAACGTTTGGTCCAGTAGATTTTGAGTTATGGTGTACAGTTTTCGATGTGGCGTCAGACTGAAAAGACAATCTTTGCATCGAAAAAAATTAAAGTATCCAATTTTTTGCCGATTATACCTTACACAACCCCCCTTAAGTTCCGACACGATTTAAGCGATTTTTCCGTATTCAACTTTTTGCGTAATTTTGCCAAGTCATCTGTCTAGTCTCAGCTTTCACAGCTCTTTCATACCCTGTGCATATCTGTTCTATCATAAAGAATTAAACGAAAATTTGTACTACAGCGGAAATGCAAATCGTTCAAGATATGCTAGAAAATTATAAATTACGAAACAATACAAACAAGCTCCGATAACATTTAAATAACGATCAAAATGATAATATTTGTAACAGTTTGTTTGCAGTCGTATTTAAAAGTGTTACTTAGGCTATATGGCATGGCTTCATTTACAGTTTTTTATTCAATCTTAGTTTTGAACTCTTTCGAAAGCAGTAAAAATATAAATAAACTTCCACTTGCTTGTGGTGTTCTTTGAGAGAAGATAAACCTACACTCAAAAAAAAGTAAACGTTATGCCTATTGATTTTACACATAGATTTTTGCAATTAACGGAGGCATATAGACACTATTTGCTGGCACATAAACCTAATGTGTGTATTTACAAGAAATATTAATCTTACATTCACATTTCATAACTATTAGGCACATAAAACCCCATTCTATAACAATATGCACATATAACTTATGTGTGTGCATACATAGTTTATACAGTTGACACATAGAAGGTATGTGTGCGCGTGATAACAATAGCATTCCTTTTTCATTTGAATTTTAAGCGGTTTGAGGCGAATAGATTTAACGTTTGGATTTTTTTCAGTGTAGAAAAGGGAACAAATTGTGATTATATATTCTTTTCCTCGTGTTAAAATAACTAAAAAATGGGAGCAAATTAAACTTCACTCATTTTGATAGCCATAGGTAAACTAACGAACGAAAACAATTTTCATCTCTGAATCCAATTATAAAATTTCGTTCGACAGTTTGTTTCAATATGATTCGACTTCTGCTAACCTACAATATAACTCTTCGATGTGGCATTTTGAAATGAGCGTGTAGCACCTTCTAGATATAGGACGATAAAGAATATTTTAAAAAAAATGCATTTAAAATTCGATTACACCTGTTTTTCGTACGGGATAAAACTTGCTTACTTGCACTCATATGATTTTTGTGCAACATGGGCCATAATATTGCACATAAAGTTCGAAAAGTTGATTCAATTTTTTTTTTTAATAGCCCGCCTCTTACCCCCACACCAAAAAGCTCACAAACGGAGCCCCCTGGTAGTGGACACATCAGTTCTCAGCGTACAAAAAAAAGGTCAGCACAACAAAACAAAGTTACGAATCGCGGAAACGCTGAGAACAAAAAAAAACATTACGAGACCGACAAAACACAAAATTTGACAAGAAGCTACGGCGAGTACCCAGCGGAAAAGAATCCTTTTAAGGGTCCCATCGTAGCTTTGCAGGAAGCTCATTATAATTTAAATTTATTTATTACTAATTGCTATAAAAAATGCATTTATCAATTGTTTTTATTAAAAAAAATGTTAACCAATTATAGCTAAAGGAATAAGCTCGATTGGTGGTGAACGAAGTTTAAATTAAAAATTCTCCTATTTTATTTTTTAAAATTAGTTTCAATTTTGCTTGGAAACGAGTGCGACATGTTATTTGCTTTAAATCAGTAGGAAGCTGGTTGAATAACTTAGGTCCGATGAAAGAAATGCGTCTTTGACCAAGGTTCGTGGATACTCTGGAGTTTAATAAATGATTGGCGTGTCTAGTGCTGTGAGCTCGAATGCCTGTTGTAAATTCTAGATTGTTATGAGCAATAGTATTATGCAAAGCATTGTGGATGTATATTATTGTTTGGTAGTTAATCAACCCAAGCAAAGGTAAAATGTTATGGGCATTATTATTGTATAACAAAATAGTAGGGTACATAAATGGTTTTTTATAAATAATTTTAAGACATCTGTTTTGAAGCGTTTGTAGCTTTTTCAGATTCGAGATACTGGCACGGCCCCACACAGATACAAGGTAGTTCAGCAATGAGTGGATGTGCGCATAATAAAATTTTAGAAGTACATGCTGGGGAACAAAAGAGCATACTTTACGCATAGCCCCACATAACGATGCAACTTTTCTCTCTATAGATGTGATATGCTCAATCCAGGAGAGTGTGGGGTCTAAGTGAAGTCCTAAATATTTGAAGCAGTTAGTTTCCTGAATTACAGACTGTCCCATTCTTGGGTCTGGATGCACGCCTATAGCTCTTCTAGATGAACGAAACAGCATATATTTAGTTTTTGATAGGTTCAAGGAGATTATTGAGATGTATGCAAGAGGAACATGGCGGCCTTTTACACTGTTTTCATTTGGCTTCAGGATGCAGCCATTTCTGTAATTGAGTTCTTGTCGGCCAGTCTCACGAACACCAGGGCAGCTTACTGGTTGAAAACAATCCCATTTACTTTTGCCGTCTTTGTTTACTATTTTCCACCAGCTAGTGAAGTAGTATTTGTGTCATGTGACGTACGTACATGAGCCGTAGAAAAGTCTATGACAGGTACTAACGTCTTAGGCCGGACTAAACTCGGGCCTAAAATCAAAGATAGTACCGTGTGGCGGTACCAACTAGATTCAAGCTTACCGCTATTAGTGTTTCTCGTAAATACCCGGTGTACCCTTCTTATCCAGTCAAACCATTCGGAATCCTGAATGGAGTCAGTATGAATTCCAGCTCAAATGCAACAACCGATTCCGAAAGCGATTGTGTCGGAATCAATTCAGTTGTTGCATTTGAGCTGGAATCCATACTAACTTCATTCGGAATTCCGAACCGGTTCCGGAATGGGTTTGGCAGTGTATCCCGAAACCGAGGTAGCAATCAATCAAGCAAAATACGCTGTTATATAGCGGAGTTTTCTAGCTCCAGCTCGACCGGAATGATATTTCGTGCGCTCTTTGTTTACTTGGCTGATCAGCTGCTCTTTATAAAACTTGTGAACAGCTAATCAGCCAGCGAAAAAATAGCGCGCAAAATGTCATTCCGGTCGAGCGGTGGCTCGAAATGTAATGTAATGCAACGTATACTGCTTCATAGTGAACCCAAGGTAACGTATGCTTCCCACTGTTTCCAAAGGGCCACCTTTGAAGTTGACGTAAAGCTATCTGTCACTTTTCTGTTGTTTTCTCTGGATTGAATATCTTATAGGATTGAATTAAATTCGAAATTTCTGCCTTTACGGCAAATTTATCTACACGGCGTTATCTGTTTAAGTGCTTCTACTTTCCGTGCTCTCAAAGTGACTTTATGCTCATCAGCATATTGTAGCCCTACAGTGTACAGTTTCAACAGAGTCGGATGCTAAATTTCTCCTTGAGGTAATTTAAGTATTTAAAATCAGTTGGTTCATATTTCTTGAGCGTTTTTTCAAAACGTCATATCTGCAATGAGTTACTCTGTTTACTTTCTCTTTCGATTTTTACGGTGTCACTATAACTCTTCACTTATTTTACAGTACAGATCGAAAGACAGTGGTTTTAACTAGCATATTATGCAAAGAGCTGAGGGATAAATGTTAAAGTGACCGAATTATTAACAGAAGAGAAAGTAAACAAAGAGAGTAACTCATTGCAGATATGACGTTTTGAAAAAACGCTCAAGATTTGTGCTTCTCGTTTTCATCCCCACTGTAAGGTTTTATAGAATGATATCAATATGTACAGTAATTTAATTCGTGACAGAAAATGCACTTAATTTCCTTACCATCAGATAGGTGCTACGATCTTCTCTGGGGCTGTATTTCTTCTGATTTAGAATTCTTTGCCGTGTCTATAATGTAGTGTGATACAAAACCCAAGACCCTAGAACTCAGAACAGCGAAAGAACAGTCCAGCTACAGCACGAGAATTTGCTATTGGAATAAAATTTTAAAATGGAAAGATGTGGGTATGAATTGTTCGGTGTTAAGTCAGACCGGACTATGTCTCAAAACATCAACAAAATGAGATAATGATAGCACTGGATAAAGAATTTCTTCAGCTACATATAGACTCTTGCCAGATTTAGAATATGTATCAACAAACAAGAATTACGGCAAAAATAATTTCCAATTACAACGTAAAGGATACTGCGATTGAAACTTTAAACGCGGTTTTCTCGAAATCAATATATTGCAACAGTCCGGTCTGACTTAACACCAACCAATTGTACTGAGAAGTACATTTTCCGCTTAGTTTGCAAGATAACATTGATCGGATTTAATTAATAGGAGGAAATTCGTTTCATATAAAAGCCCATTTTCTTTATAAGGGACCATAAATAAACGACGTAGACCCAAATTTGAGATTTTTTGAACCCCTCCCCCTGATAGACAAGTAGACACTCGTGCGTCACAATGTCCCGGATGTTCTGACGCACATTACTTTAGGACGAAAGGACATGACGCAGTTCTTATCACATGAAGTGTTTCGCAGTATCCAGAATATCAATGGGATATAAGATCCGAAATCGAAGGTGCGTCATCACGTTCGGGACACTATAACACACAATGCATGCATCATGCATCATAAGAATCGAACATAAGGGTGCGACATGAAGTCCGGGACATTATGACACACATCCGTTAACGGATGTTATGATGCAACCTGGTACGTCATAATGTCCTGGGCGTTGACACACTACTCTTCGGACGTTATGATACGGTGCCGTCTATTGGTTATTGTTTTTGAAACAAATTGCCAAATTTTAGAAAAAATACTACTTTACTCTGAGAATTTGCCTTGTTGTTAAAATAAGCAGCAAATAAATGAAAGCGTTAAAAGGAACACACAAACACAGATTTAAAAAACAAGGTATGTTCAGGTGTTTCTATCTATTTTCAGGGCCTTAGCTTTGGCTTCTAGTGCCATTGGCGTAGCTTCAGTTCAGCATCCCATTTGTGTTTACTTTGGCTCCCTTCACGTTTGATTTTCGAACAATGATTTAGTGTACCTTGAAATGACACACTTAAGCACTATTTATACCTACTCGATCCGTTTCAGTGACGGTTGATGACCACCCGGCCAAACTATTTGGAATCCTGAATGGAGTCAGTGTGGATTCCAGCTCAAATGTGACAACCGATTGCGTCAGTATCGGTTGTTGCATTTGACCTGGAATCCATTCAGAATTCAGAGCCGGTTCCGGAATGGGTTTAACTGGGCGTGCACGGACATCAATATTCTTTCATACACTTCAAATACGAACATTCATACCGTCACTGAATCGGATCGGAAATGTGTGAATTTTTAGAATATTTTATAAAGCAGGTCAAGCATTCTGCCAAATACAAATTTGTATTTGGTTCTGCGCCCCCTAAGAAACTTGATCTTGGGCCGGGCCAAGCGCATGCTACGGGTCTGTGAATACTTCGAATTGTTTAAGCTAAAGTAATTGTATTTTAGTAAGTATTCATGTAGCTTCATATTTTGTCTTTCTCATATAGAAAGGTTATGCAATCACTCTGCACCTGGCCAACTTAATCCCGGCCCGGAGGGCAGATTTTTTAAATACCACGCGACTCAGTTCGTCGAGATCGGAAAATGTTAATAATGTTGTATGTGGGAAACAAATGTCAGCTCTGTTTCTCAGAGATGGCAGGACCGATTTGCACAACCTTAGTTTCAAATGAAATGTACAACCTTCCCATCGGTCGCTATTGATTTTTTTTATTAATCCGACTTCCAGTTCCGGATTTACGGGTTGAAAAGTACGATCGCACAGCAAATTCCCACATAAACTGGTACCACCATGATGTCCAAATGAGGCAATACATATTGAAATGTATGCAACATTATAGTTGGATTTGCGTGTTTAGATCATTAATGACCCATCGAAGTCGGTTTGACCACATTGGCCACCTATGACGGTTCTTGATGCCCCAGGGAACTTGCCAAGTCCCAAAGTTAATGTCATACCTGTTTCTCCGAGAATAATTCACCGAATTTTTGAAATTGGTCTCAAATGAAAGGTACAGCGCTCCCACTGGCTGCTATTTATTTTTCTAATGAATCTGACATCCGGTTCAGGAATTACAGGGTGATGCGTTCGAACACGTAGCAAATCCCGATTTCAACTAGAGATGGGCGGGTACGGGTATTTTTACGCGATACCCGACCCGAAACCGTACTCGTAGGAATCATGGAGGGCTCGGGTTTTGTTATCACCGGGTACGGGTCGGGTGGGGTTCTTTAAAAAATATTTATTCCGGGTACAGGTCAAGTCGGGCTTTTTTCGAAATATTTCGCACTTACCCGTACAAATATTTCTGAATGTTTGAATAACCTTTTTCCGACAATATCAAAAAAGATAACTTATTCTCGTAGAAAAATATTAAAACAAGCATAATTTTCCCATTTCGACATACATTCGTCCTATAGGTGACCGTGTATCTAATGAATGGGACTATACACAGAATTTGAACTGGAAGTTTATCATCTAGAATATTTCTTTTGCTGTACTACAGGGAAACATTTATTGCTTTTTGTGAAGTCTCTCAAGCATTTTTGAAGTATTATTGTTGTAAATTTTCATTCATCTTTCCGACATTCAAAAAGAAAAACAAGTGTTTAGGAAAGATATGCCTCGACAAACATGTCAAATGGTCCTAAGTGCAAATGAGAGCCTCTCTTTGTTAATTTCTCTTTCGATTATTACGGCGGCATCATAAAATTTTTCAATATTATTTCAGGATATATCAATAAATTTTGATTTCGGCTTAGCATACTTTGCTAAGAGTTCAATATCAATTCTTCAAAAGGGCTAATAAGATTTTTAAAAACAAACTTATTTCGCTCATTACTCCGCTGTCGAGTCGAATTTCATGAAAGATACACATGAATCAACATCTTTACCCTTGGTAGAATCAATTTCAAATGTCTTCTGGGTTGAAAATATAACAAATTAAGAGAAATCAGCAAAACAAAAGTTTGTTTACAAATCTTATTAGCCCTATTCTAATGTTGATATGGAGTTAAGGAACAAACGTATAAACGGCCGAGTTACTAGCGAAAGAGGAAGTAAACAAAGAGAAACTGTCATTTGCACTTAAGACCATTTGACATGTTTGGCTAGATGTATTGTATGACTTCTATCGAATCTGTTTAAGGAAAATAGTCTGAATCAACCACCAAACATTAAAAATTGTAGAACTTTTATTGTTGTATTGACAAAAATGTTTTACGTAACTACAAGATTCATTGATAAAATTAATTAAAGAGGAATGTTTACATGTATACCATATATGCACACGATATTCCAATTAAAACTATGTAGATAAATAGTACCTTCTCCAATTGCAAGATAACTTAATAAATTACGAAATAATTATGATAGACAGAAATTAAGCGTGTTTAGAATAAAATTTATGTTTATTTAGATGATTTTTGAAGAATTGATCTTATCGAAAATTTACTACATCGTGATTAATGGCAGTTTCCATGGCAGGTGTTGTCGCCGAGAGGAATCTGGAACTGTGATTTTTCTGGTTTCGTTCACATGTAAGGATTTATGCCGAAAGATAAACTAATAATAGAAGAGCCCGGGGCTAGTTCGCGGAAGGCGAAATTGGCGGAGTTCCTTTTTCTTCGTTTGTATTAAGCATGTGGTGGTGTCTTTCGTTTTTTATCTCAAATTATATAAAATATGTTTTCATATGTTGCATTTCATTTTGTAGAATATGGGTGACAGTTTTCGATTGTAATAGGCGAATTTATTTAATTTTGTGGAGTTTCTGTAATTTACAATGAGTTTTAATATATTACGTGAATAATTATTTTTCAATTATGTACAACCCGAGCAAATTCTCACGGGTTCAAACACCATGCAACCCCATAGAAATATCATGAATATAGTCTGGGCCAAATTTCACAACCATCAAAACACCATGAAATAGTCTCGAAAACCCATGAATAAACCAGAATATGGTTTTTATATGGGATCTTCCGGATCATGCTGATGATGTTTTGATGGGTTGAAAACCCATTTCAAACACTATCAAAACACCATGCAGTGGGGGTGAATTTGGACCATGAGCATAGGGGAATCATGGGCTTTTCGTTTGCTCGGGAATCCACTTGAATCAAAGAGTTTAAGCTTTTTTGCCATTCGCTTGAGAGTGCCACCAATTGCGTCACAGGGTCCTTTTCCATGAGATGCTGCAACAAAATGCCATTCTGCGCTTAAGGTTGGAGAGAGAATCGGCAAAAACCGAAAACAAAAAAAGCAGTTTTTTTCTCACACCGAGTGTTAGATCTTCATAAAAATCAATCAGCAGTACTGTAACAACATTTTACATAAGCTGATTGATTTTTATGAAGATCTAACATTCGGTGTGAAAAAAGGCTTTTTTCGTTGTCGATTTTGGCCCATTCTATCTCCAACCTTAACTCATACCAAATACATATTATTTGTATTTGCTCATACTTTGACTGGAATCTACAAGCCAAGGTTTTTTTTTATTTTTGTATTGTGCTGCTGCTCCATCAAACATAAAATAAATTTCATTGTCAATTGTTTCATAAAACTTATCAGTTTTGAGAGGAATAAATGAACTGCAGTCTTCAAGCCTTCCAGTCTTCTTGTCTTCCAGTCTTTTAGTCTTCCAATCTTTCAGTCTTCATTCAAGTTTGTTATGAATATATACCAAATTCGTTACTGATACTTTTTGCATGTATCAGGCAACTAGCAGCTGGGATTCTGAGATGATCATGACTTTCATTGGCTTAGTTTTCGATAAAAATACACTGAAGAAAAAAAATCAGTTTGAACAAGGTAAACTTTTTTTCAAATAACTATTTTTCCTCAAAAGTGCCCAACATGAATTTTTGACGGTAGGTAGGGAACATAATTATCTATCGTGGAACAAAATTTCATCCAAACTAAAAGTGGGATTTTTTTGTAAATCGACTGTAAATTTTTAAAATCGATTTTTTTCAATGTAGGAGTCAATGAAGATTTTTTCAATATTTTATTTCGAAAATTTGACTAATTTTGTGAAAACCACTTCTACAACATTTTTTGTAGGATTTGTCATTTTTAGACTATCGCTTATCGTTCCGCCGAACGATCTTACGCCGCAGAAGGGGGTGCTGGGTCTAGTTACAAGCGTCCTGCGGTACAAGCCACTTCTAATTCTAGACTAAGTATAGTTTGTGGCACCTGCGTTACAAATACCACACGCTATAGCTTAATAAGCCGGGAATTCCTCGTCCAGTTAGTAGCGTTCTGCGTAACAAACCAATACTAATTCTGGTCGTAAGACAATTTGCTTCCCCGCTTGCGTTACAAACAAGGAAGTAATTTGACTTGGGATTTATCAAAGTGGAAAAACCAACGAAGAACTCCAGGGTCTGGGCACGAAGTAAAGTGACTGGAGTGAAGTACTACTCACGATTGCTCGATTTCAACTTGATTTTATGATTCAATTTTTTGGTTTATATACCTACTTTCCTAAAGCTAGCTATTTACAAATAATCGATTTTATTTGGATTTGTTTTGGTACAGAATGTTAACAACAAATCATATTGTCAACTCTGCACAAATGGTCGGTGTTAAGTCAGACCGGACTAAGTCGTAAAACATCTAAAAATGAGATAATGATATCACTGGATGAAGAATTTCGTCATCTACATTCAACATTTGCCAGAATTGAAATATGTAACAATAAACAAGAATTATGGCAAAAATTTATTTTCAATTATAATGTAAAGGATGCTGCGATTCAAACTTTAAACTCGTTTTTCTCAAAATCAATATTTTGTCACTTAGTTCGGTCTGACTTAACAGCGACCAAATGTTTTATTATCCAAGCCACTGCGCGAAGGCAAATATCGATATAATTACCGTCTTCGAATGCGCTGTGACCGGCAGTGGCACCGAGAATGCCGACGAAGCATATATGACCCCTGCGTGAGCGCGCATTGACTTATCGTTGGACGCACTCGAATGTAATTTGATTTTTCTTCTGCCTCTTTAGGTCAGAACGAACTGTTCTATGTTGCGGCGGTTTGTTTTGATTCTGCCGAACGGTTTTTTTTGCTCGTTGCGAATAGCTGTTTGTGATTTTGCGTCGGCGACAATAGCCATTTGAAAAAAAAATTGGTAATTTTTTTTGGCCCTTTTCAAAAGACAGTCTAGATCATTTTTGGAAAAACAAAATATGCAAAGTGGCTTTTTGTGACAAAGTCTTCATGTACAGAAAGCTTCATTAAAATCTGAAAGGGTGCTGCCAACATTTGTTCGAGTTGGCGCGAAATTCGTAATTCGAATTTAGTGTTTTATATTTGCAAAATCATTACTTCCTATCCATTCTTTCAGATGCGTATCCCTTCCATCAACTAGGAATAGAGAGCATCTTGATGCACATCATTCATCTATCAAAACGGGATACTGGTACGCAATTTGAATCAGCCGGTGTTGTCAACCGACACATTCCCAGCAATTGATCAGGGAATTCAGTAATCCCGATAACTACCTTGGAAGAATTCAGAATGTCACTGATACCAGAGTTACTGTATTCAGATCCGATTGATATGTAGTAGATCAGTGGTAGTAGTTACACAAGTCGAGCAAGAGGTGGTATTGGTAGCATACAGGGTATGCCAGAACTACAATGGTAGGTTTACCATTGCAAAAGGATAGGCTTTTTGATCACTAGAAAGATTCAGAGAACCGTGCCATAGGCGATGAGTTGTACTTAAAAGCTTGCAATAAGCAGTTAAAGTGAGTCACCCAAAAAAAGATCGCATTTGCCGAATGATGTAGACATGTGATCGTGAGGGCGTGATAACAGTTATGCAAGATGTCGAATGCGATTTTAGGCAACATGATCGCTTACAATTTGTAGATCGAAAAAATAATCTGTATAAATCAATAATTAACAGTAAAGATGCACGATAGATTTTAAGTCCTCGTTTTGCGAAAATGCTGAACTTAATAATGAACCTAAGTATTGATATTATTTAAGGATACAATTGTTAATATATGGTTTACTAAAATAATGTAAGCACAATGCTGTTTATTTAGAGTTCGAGAGAATAAATGTTATAATCATGTTTTAAATGCTAGTTTGATGTCTTTAACTTTAGGTCTATTTCAATAGTTGAACAATTTTCCAATTCGGTTTTACAGTTATTATACTAATCGGAAAATAATGCTGCTATTTTATTCTAGTTGCAGTTGAAAATCAAAATATTGTACTTGCTCATTTCATTCCTATACTACTTTCAGCATGCGCACTGAGGCGAAACTAGCGTGTATTATCCGCATGCTCACTAGTTGTGCCTAATTGCGCACGCTGAAAATAGGAGATGAATGAAAGACGTAAGTATAATATTTCGATTTTCAGCTGCAACCAGAGTAATAAATTACTCGGCGATCTTTCATATCACACAAGAGGTAAAATTCAAGGTAAATCACTTGCTTTTCACATTTTTTTTTCGATAAAATTTACAAGTACCTCATGTAACTGGCACGAAAATACTTTGTAAAAGTTAAGGGAAGAGGCACGTAAGTATTACGTGATACTGCGGTGGAACAAATGTTCACAGTTTTGTTTAGTAAAGGTTACTGGTACATCACATAGATTCTATTGAAATATTTTGTAAAAGTTACGTGAAAAGTCACGTAAGCATTACGAGAAAAAATCCGATGAAGTTCATGAGTTCATTCTGGTTTACCTGTGATCCACGTAAGTGTTAAGTGAAAAGTGCGATGGATAAAAATCACATATGTTTTCACGTAGCATTAACGTGTGGATTATTTTGAGTGATACGATATTGCTTTCACTTCCCACTGAGACGTCCAAAAAATTGTTTCAAAATCGTTCAACACGGGTCCAACGATGGACGTTCGTTGAACAGTTATTTGGACGTTTTCCAAATTGGTCCAACGAACGTCCTTCATTGGACGATTTTGAAACCAACCGTTCTTAGAGGGTTGGCATTGAATCGAACCATACACAGCAAATAAAATCGTAATAACTGATGTCGTAATTTCTACCGACGTACAAGACAATTATACGAATATATTTAATATTTTAACTTCTCTCATAATATCCTGCAAAAATGACGTGTACAAATATTCATTGCAAAAGCGCTGAATTTTAAATTTGCATGCGTGTAATAAACCGGGTTGAAAAATGTGCTGAATATTACATAACCGCGATGTCAAATTAAACTTTAATTGACCATTGTATGAAATGCCTTAACCTCACAAATTTGACAAGTGCTGGTCCTGTTGTTTACAGTTTGGATTTAACAAATTTGGATTTAATTAAAATAAGCTTAGTGCTAATAATTAATTCCCAACAAATTTTACCGCAAAACTACTTACCGATTCAGAGAACAGTAGAAGTAATTAATAAACAAATAATTAGCTCACTTATTAGATCTTTCATATACATTTTCTCACAGTAGAGAAAGGCACAATTTAATTATAAGGCGTTATAGAAAACCTTTATTCTTCTAAAAACATTATTCCCAATATATTATATATGCTTCCCCATATATCATTTTGAAAATACGCATAATCTGTAAGTTCAAAATGTAATCAACAGGACCACCAATTGTCACATTTAATGCATGACGTCACTGTCCAGTGACCAATAGCGTCATATTAAATTGAATTCCCCCCTACAGTAAGTTGACCCACCAAGCGAAGACATCAACCACCAAGCGGAGAAAAATACACACAACAATGCGCCACCTAGCGGTGAACACTGCAACCACCGCGGAAATGCCCCCTACACCTAAGGAAGGTATGCACTAAAATTTTAATATAATTGTATGTATTTATTTATTTGATTAAATGTCATCCGACCAGATATGGTCTACATGAACTGGTTGGATTGGGAAAAGCCCGTTTGAGGATTAGCAGCAATCCTCGAATGCGCGTAAAAACCCAACCTTCTAATAATAATAATTGTACAATCTACAAACAATAATTTATAAGAGATTTTTTTTAAATAGATTCACAATAGTTCATTTCACATGTTAGTGAGA
This sequence comes from Topomyia yanbarensis, assembly GCF_030247195.1. Classification (NCBI taxonomy): domain Eukaryota; kingdom Metazoa; phylum Arthropoda; class Insecta; order Diptera; family Culicidae; genus Topomyia; species Topomyia yanbarensis. Next base: position 93,872,623 of record NC_080670.1, on the reverse strand, counting down.
TAATGTTATGGTAGGAAGTGAGTGAACACTACAACCACTGCGGAAATGCCCCCTTCACCTAAGAATGGTTTGCAGTAAAATATTAATAGAATTGTATGTATTTAATAATTATTGAACAATCTTAACAAAATACGCCTAAGGATGGTTTGCAATAAAGTTTTAATAGATTTGTATGTATTTAATGATTATTATTCAATCTGAACAAAATAAAATGACATCATCCGAATACTCCAATAATGTATAGGAGATGAAAAGTCCCAGACAGCAGGCTGAACAGAGTAATAGTTTTTTTTTTATAAATATATTTTGAAGTACATTTCACATGTCAGTGATGAAAGGAAAAGCCTCTTAGATTAGCCGAGGGGCGACTCACTCTAGTATTTTCGATTCAGGCTAACGTATTGAGAGACGTATTTGTGTATTTTTCACGAAATGACATGTATTTTGTGTATTGATGAGTATTGGTTATTTCTTTCATAATTCTTACGTATTAGCGCATTAAAAACGTATTTGTGTATTGTTAACGAAATGCAATGTATTATGCGTATTGGTGAATTATTATGGATTAGTGTACTAAAACGTACAATTGTATGCACGCATTGTATTTTTGTTGAATAATAAATTGAAACCGAATGTTACTGAATTTTGACGTTTAAATGTTATTGTAGAATGCAAGTAGAATAATATCATAAACGCAAATAATAAAATTAGTACAAATGGAATTACTAGTGATTTTTCAAGATTAACGAGCAATTAACGGTTTTTTTTGCTCGTTGCGGTTTTTTTTGCTCGTTGCGAATAGCTGTTTGTGATTTTGCGTCGGCGACAATAGCCATTTGAAAAAAAAATTGGTAATTTTTTTTGGCCCTTTTCAAAAGACAGTCTAGATCATTTTTGGAAAAACAAAATATGCAAAGTGGCTTTTTGTGACAAAGTCTTCATGTACAGAAAGCTTCATTAAAATCTGAAAGGGTGCTGCCAACATTTGTTCGAGTTGGCGCGAAATTCGTAATTCGAATTTAGTGTTTTATATTTGCAAAATCATTACTTCCTATCCATTCTTTCAGATGCGTATCCCTTCCATCAACTAGGAATAGAGAGCATCTTGATGCACATCATTCATCTATCAAAACGGGATACTGGTACGCAATTTGAATCAGCCGGTGTTGTCAACCGACACATTCCCAGCAATTGATCAGGGAATTCAGTAATCCCGATAACTACCTTGGAAGAATTCAGAATGTCACTGATACCAGAGTTACTGTATTCAGATCCGATTGATATGTAGTAGATCAGTGGTAGTAGTTACACAAGTCGAGCAAGAGGTGGTATTGGTAGCATACAGGGTATGCCAGAACTACAATGGTAGGTTTACCATTGCAAAAGGATAGGCTTTTTGATCACTAGAAAGATTCAGAGAACCGTGCCATAGGCGATGAGTTGTACTTAAAAGCTTGCAATAAGCAGTTAAAGTGAGTCACCCAAAAAAAGATCGCATTTGCCGAATGATGTAGACATGTGATCGTGAGGGCGTGATAACAGTTATGCAAGATGTCGAATGCGATTTTAGGCAACATGATCGCTTACAATTTGTAGATCGAAAAAATAATCTGTATAAATCAATAATTAACAGTAAAGATGCACGATAGATTTTAAGTCCTCGTTTTGCGAAAATGCTGAACTTAATAATGAACCTAAGTATTGATATTATTTAAGGATACAATTGTTAATATATGGTTTACTAAAATAATGTAAGCACAATGCTGTTTATTTAGAGTTCGAGAGAATAAATGTTATAATCATGTTTTAAATGCTAGTTTGATGTCTTTAACTTTAGGTCTATTTCAATAGTTGAACAATTTTCCAATTCGGTTTTACAGTTATTATACTAATCGGAAAATAATGCTGCTATTTTATTCTAGTTGCAGTTGAAAATCAAAATATTGTACTTGCTCATTTCATTCCTACACTGAAAGAAATCCAAACGTTAATTCTATTTGCTTCAAACCGCTTAAAATTCATATGAAGAAGAAATGCTATTGTTATCACGCGCACACATACCTTCTATGTGTCAACTGTATAAACTATGTATGCACACACATAAGTTATATGTGCATATTATTATAGAATGGGGTTTTATGTGCCTAATAGTTATGAAATGTGAATGTAAGATTAATATTTCTTGTGAATACACACATTAGGTTTATGTGCCAGCAAATAGTGTCTATATGCCTCCGTTAATTGCAAAAATCTATGTGTAAAATCAATAGGCATAACGTTTACTTTTTTTTGAGTGTATACTACTTTCAGCATGCGCACTGAGGCGAAACTAGCGTGTATTATCCGCATGCTCACTAGTTGTGCCTAATTGCGCACGCTGAAAATAGGAGATGAATGAAAGACGTAAGTATAATATTTCGATTTTCAGCTGCAACCAGAGTAATAAATTACTCGGCGATCTTTCATATCACACAAGAGGTAAAATTCAAGGTAAATCACTTGCTTTTCACATTTTTTTTTCGATAAAATTTACAAGTACCTCATGTAACTGGCACGAAAATACTTTGTAAAAGTTAAGGGAAGAGGCACGTAAGTATTACGTGATACTGCGGTGGAACAAATGTTCACAGTTTTGTTTAGTAAAGGTTACTGGTACATCACATAGATTCTATTGAAATATTTTGTAAAAGTTACGTGAAAAGTCACGTAAGCATTACGAGAAAAAATCCGATGAAGTTCATGAGTTCATTCTGGTTTACCTGTGATCCACGTAAGTGTTAAGTGAAAAGTGCGATGGATAAAAATCACATATGTTTTCACGTAGCATTAACGTGTGGATTATTTTGAGTGATACGATATTGCTTTCACTTCCCACTGAGACGTCCAAAAAATTGTTTCAAAATCGTTCAACACGGGTCCAACGATGGACGTTCGTTGAACAGTTATTTGGACGTTTTCCAAATTGGTCCAACGAACGTCCTTCATTGGACGATTTTGAAACCAACCGTTCTTAGAGGGTTGGCATTGAATCGAACCATACACAGCAAATAAAATCGTAATAACTGATGTCGTAATTTCTACCGACGTACAAGACAATTATACGAATATATTTAATATTTTAACTTCTCTCATAATATCCTGCAAAAATGACGTGTACAAATATTCATTGCAAAAGCGCTGAATTTTAAATTTGCATGCGTGTAATAAACCGGGTTGAAAAATGTGCTGAATATTACATAACCGCGATGTCAAATTAAACTTTAATTGACCATTGTATGAAATGCCTTAACCTCACAAATTTGACAAGTGCTGGTCCTGTTGTTTACAGTTTGGATTTAACAAATTTGGATTTAATTAAAATAAGCTTAGTGCTAATAATTAATTCCCAACAAATTTTACCGCAAAACTACTTACCGATTCAGAGAACAGTAGAAGTAATTAATAAACAAATAATTAGCTCACTTATTAGATCTTTCATATACATTTTCTCACAGTAGAGAAAGGCACAATTTAATTATAAGGCGTTATAGAAAACCTTTATTCTTCTAAAAACATTATTCCCAATATATTATATATGCTTCCCCATATATCATTTTGAAAATACGCATAATCTGTAAGTTCAAAATGTAATCAACAGGACCACCAATTGTCACATTTAATGCATGACGTCACTGTCCAGTGACCAATAGCGTCATATTAAATTGAATTCCCCCCTACAGTAAGTTGACCCACCAAGCGAAGACATCAACCACCAAGCGGAGAAAAATACACACAACAATGCGCCACCTAGCGGTGAACACTGCAACCACCGCGGAAATGCCCCCTACACCTAAGGAAGGTATGCACTAAAATTTTAATATAATTGTATGTATTTATTTATTTGATTAAATGTCATCCGACCAGATATGGTCTACATGAACTGGTTGGATTGGGAAAAGCCCGTTTGAGGATTAGCAGCAATCCTCGAATGCGCGTAAAAACCCAACCTTCTAATAATAATAATTGTACAATCTACAAACAATAATTTATAAGAGATTTTTTTTAAATAGATTCACAATAGTTCATTTCACATGTTAGTGAGATAATGTTATGGTAGGAAGTGAGTGAACACTACAACCACTGCGGAAATGCCCCCTTCACCTAAGAATGGTTTGCAGTAAAATATTAATAGAATTGTATGTATTTAATAATTATTGAACAATCTTAACAAAATACGCCTAAGGATGGTTTGCAATAAAGTTTTAATAGATTTGTATGTATTTAATGATTATTATTCAATCTGAACAAAATAAAATGACATCATCCGAATACTCCAATAATGTATAGGAGATGAAAAGTCCCAGACAGCAGGCTGAACAGAGTAATAGTTTTTTTTTTATAAATATATTTTGAAGTACATTTCACATGTCAGTGATGAAAGGAAAAGCCTCTTAGATTAGCCGAGGGGCGACTCACTCTAGTATTTTCGATTCAGGCTAACGTATTGAGAGACGTATTTGTGTATTTTTCACGAAATGACATGTATTTTGTGTATTGATGAGTATTGGTTATTTCTTTCATAATTCTTACGTATTAGCGCATTAAAAACGTATTTGTGTATTGTTAACGAAATGCAATGTATTATGCGTATTGGTGAATTATTATGGATTAGTGTACTAAAACGTACAATTGTATGCACGCATTGTATTTTTGTTGAATAATAAATTGAAACCGAATGTTACTGAATTTTGACGTTTAAATGTTATTGTAGAATGCAAGTAGAATAATATCATAAACGCAAATAATAAAATTAGTACAAATGGAATTACTAGTGATTTTTCAAGATTAACGAGCAATTAAGCATTATGCCAAATTTTATTATTTAGAGAATTAGAATTTCTAATTAGGCTTACCCAATGGTAATTTTTGAGCAACGCGGTATTATATTTAATCACTGCAGTATTATCTAAATTTGTTTCAAAAATTGAGATGCATCTCAGTAAAATTGAGATGCTCCTAAGTAAAATCAGCCGAAATTCCTACTGGTTGTACTAGACTCGGTTGCGTCACTAGAGCCTGCATTCTGGCAGAATCCAGCCAGAATTCCAACTGGACTTAGAGTTATGGCTGAACTCATTCCAGCAAGTTGATCGGAAGCGACTCGTAATTCGGATTCTTGTGTTTAGTATTATTTTTTATTATTTTAATTATAGAGGTTTTAACCTTAGGGTCATTCGCCTCTTTCCTGGTTAGAGTAATCTCTTGTGGAAAAATCTCTAACCCTATGTGCGGGATTGGGAATCGAACCCAGGTGAGCTGCGTACAATCTTGTGTTTTGCATTCTCAATTCATCGAGCGTTGGTTTCGATTCTATTCCCCCAACGAGTGTTGATTTATAATGCAACCTATATATCTAAACAAAATGATCCATCGCAATGTAAACTTCGAACTTGCAAGATTTTAGAGCTTCACTATTTAGGGTAAACATTAAACCATTGTTTATGTCGATAAAATGAGCGAATTCTTGATCAAAAATTTCCAACTGATGCTGGTAGGAAGTTCCGGATTTATTTATGTTCACGTCCTCTGGGAGTATTTTCAAATGTTACGGGATGTTTATTTCCATTAAAGATTATGGGATTGTTCCTCTGAATCAAACTAACAAGAATTCTGATTGATTTCTGCCTACTTGTCATTCTAATGATTCACCGATTCTGAGTCCGTTTGCTGGGAGTCCCAATTCCGAGAAAAGTAAACAATCTAGCTTGAAAAAACATACGCTATGTCATAATAAGAAATATACTGAATTAGTTTCATTTGGCATGAAATTATTGTAATATTTGTATGGCTTGTATCAACAGTGTATTACTTGACGAATTGGATTGTTATCGACGCATTGAAAAATATTTCCGGTACTAACGTATTTTTGTGTATTAGCGTATTTTCGACGTATTGAAAAATTCTTCCAGAAGTAACGTATTTTAGTGCATTAGTGTATTTTCGGCGTACTAAATGTATTAAGGTGTATTGGAGCATTTCTCGTGTATTTTTTCAATTGGGTATTTTCAATTCACTTTGAATGGGAAGTGAATTGCCCCTCGAGATTAGCAAAGCATTTCGGATAATTATTGGCACTTTGATGTTATGATGCTCTCTGTGCCATCTACTTGGGAGTTACAATCGTTCTGGCTTTTAAGTTATTGTAGAAAGGTATGTGTCGTAATCTAGTTCTACGATGCCAGGAAAATGTTAAGAGATTTCTACTATGAATGAAGGAAAGAAGAATGCACTAAATTTGAACGATAATAGCTTTAAAAAGACCGTTCCTAAGGAGATATTTATCAATGCATGGGTATCTGGAATAATGTAATATCTATTCCAGTGACCATTGGCTACTACGTGGTTTCGGAAGAGGTTTTAAGTCGAGCTAGAAGCTCATAAGATTGATTGAATAGGTAATCATACAGCCTTGTGATGCTTTTATAAATTTTAAAATTTGAAAAAAAATGTTCTAGGGTCGGAGATGAGACCCTCTGGAATCAGGTCATACCTGTTCCGGGGACCTTTAGCTAAAACGTGGCCAAATATCAAGTTCCAAGAAGCGGTCCGACCCAAGTTATAAGCTCATTGGTTTGATTGAGTAGGATATCATACAGCCTTGCGATATTTTCATAAATTTTTAAATTTGAAAAAAATTGCTCTAGGGTCGGAGATGAGACCCTCTGGAATCAGTTCATACCTGTTCCGGAGACCTTTAGCTACAACGTGGCCAAATATCAAGTGCCATGAAGCGGTCTGAGCCAAGTTATAAGCTCATAGATTTGATTGAGTAGGACATCATACAGTCTTGTGATATTTTCATAAATTTTTAAATTTGAAAAAAATTGTTCTATATTCATACCTGTTCCGGGGACCTTTAGCTACAACGTGGCCAAATATCAAGTTCCAAGAAGCGGTCCGAGCCAAGTTATAAGCTCATAGGTTTGATTGAGTAGGACATCATACAGCCTTGTGATATTTTTATAAATTTTTAAATTTGAAAAAAAAAAATGTTCTATGATCGGAGATGAGACCCTCTGGAATCAGGTCATAACTGTTCCGGAGACCTTTAGCTACAACATGGCCAAATATCAAGTTCTAACAAGCATTCTGAGCCAAGTTATAAGCTCATAGGTTTGATTGAGTAGGATGTCATACAGCCTTGTGATATTTTCATAAATTTTTAAATTTGAAGAACATTGTTCTATGGTCGGAGATGAGACCCTCTGGAATCAGGTCATACCTGTTCCGGGGACTCATAGGTTTGATTGAGTAGTTAATCATGCAGCCTTGTGATATTTTCATAAATTTTTAAATTTGAAAAAATTGTTCTAGGGTCGGAGATGATACCCTCTGGAATCGTGTCATAACTGTTCCGGGGACCTTTAGCTACAACGTGGCCAAACATCAAGTTCCAAGAAGCGGTCTGAGCCAAGTTATAAGCTCATAGGTTTGTTTGAGTAGGTAATAAGGTAAACTCTGCCTGAGAAATCTGCCTCGCGAATGGCAATTTCCCCTTTTGAAGTAGAATACTTCTAACGTTTCAATATAGGGTCTCGTTTTAAAAATTTCAGTTGAGAAATTTTCCCAGGTTTGAAATGCGAATATCTTCCGTTCTACTGATCGAAATCGCAATATTTCTGCACTATTTGATCGGAAATTCGTGCACGTATTTCGTATTAAATTTCGGAATTAGTGCGACTACTATAAATAAACCAAAACAAGGATTTTTAGAAAATCCTTCGAAAACAGCGAGGAAAATGCGCAATTTGCAAGCACATCTCACGCAGAGCCGTCAAAAAGGAGCATGTAAGCGTTTCATTACATACGGGAATGTTATATATACAGGTCACACGAGCTTGTTTTGTATCAGTGGGTGCTCCCTTACCACACGAGCAACATGCTCGTCCGGACGGTACAATGAGCGGTATCATATTTGCGTTCCCGTACCAAGCGTCATCGCAAGGTTCTTCGTGAAAAAATCCAGGGATTCACTAAATCCGCCATTCGGCGTCTGGCTCGTCATGGTGGTGTAAAATGCATCTCCGATTTAATCTACGAATGCTGATGGTGTGCAGGGAAATGTCATCTGAGATGCCGTGACCTGCACTGAACACGCCAAGCGCAAAACCTCAATGAATGTCGTCTATACTCTGAAGCGGCAGGGACGCACTTTGGATTTGGAAGTTGAAAAGGTAGAACTCACTTGTATCATTATGAAAAAGGCCCTTTTCAGGGCCAGCAAAATCATTTCAAAGAATAAGTTTGCATTTTCTGTTTCATGGACTGTTTCTCCCTGGAGAGCAATTTGGGTTAAACCCTAAATTATGATTTATTTCAGTACGTAAATTGCAAATATGGTTAGAAACAAACTGGAGTGAAGTGGAAAACATTTGTACTAGGCGCATTTTAAAAAGGTTTCAATTCTCAAACATTTTACCAAGGTGCCGTATTACATTACTCTCTTTACCCTGAGTGTTCGATAATCTCCGTATTGGAAACACAATTTCAATTTTGTTCTTGGGAAGCAGTACGGCTTGGATATTTGGCAACACACCGCCCTGAGCAATTGTCACTCCGGAGAGCAGTTTGTTCAACTTTTCGATGTTACGAATCGCCAGCTGCTGAAGACATGGGCTAATTCGTCTTTTTGTTGTAACGGGCAGCATTTCCTTCCAATTTCAACACTTTAACAGCAAGGTATTCCATTACAGCTGCTAAGTAAACGGCACTCCGACGCGTTCAACACAATTTGCTTGTGTATCGACCAACGAAGGGGAGGAGCTACGAAGAACACATATTAAGGACAACATAAAAAAGGACGAGCTTACATTGTGCTGTAGTCAGGTATAAAAACTTAGCATGCTGCTGCTCAATATCAGTTTGTTTGTATCGTTGTACCATATACGTCGATCCAAATGTTTCCGAACATTGTTGAAGGATACAAGAAGAAGCAGCCGTCCGTTTGTAGCTGTCAGAAAAGTTCACCAAGCACGCCGTCTCAGATGGCACAATCCACTAGCTCCAACTAAATTCCGAATACTGCCCAAACAAAAGGCCCTTTTCAGGGCCATCATTTATCAATAAAGAATCGAATTGAAGTTTTGTTATTACAAGCATCAGAAAGTGGCTTGCCAAGAGCGTTGGATAGTAAGTGAGCCCCTTGTGAACAACATCGTCGGTATGTCGTAGAATGGCACGAAATAAAAAGGTATCATTTGTGTGATTTGTTGACAGTTTCGTGTAATGATTCAATTTACAATAACATTCATTAAATACTCTTTTTAGGATTACCATATAGATAAATATGTTCGAATATTTTAGATTTCGATGCAAGTGTATTGATATTTCGGTATTTCCATTAGAAATAACGAAATAACTGCTTTTAATACAACCTATCAGAAGATAGTCAAAATTGTAGCATTTGTATAACCATGCTGAAGACGTGGGCTAATTCGTCTTTTTGTTGTAACGGGCAGCATTTCCTTCCAATTTCAACACTTTAACAGCAAGGTATTCCATTACAGCTGCTAAGTAAACGGCACTCCGACGCGTTCAACACAATTTGCTTGTGTATCGACCAACGAAGGGGAGGAGCTACGAAGAACACATATTAAGGACAACATAAAAAAGGACGAGCTTACATTGTGCTGTAGTCAGGTATAAAAACTTAGCATGCTTCTGCTCAATATCAGTTTGTTTGTATCGTCGTACCATATACGTCGATCCAAATGTTTCCGAACATTGTTGAAGGATACAAGAAGAAGCAGCCGTCCGTTTGTAGCTGTCAGAAAAGTTCACCAAGCACGCCGTCTCAGATGGCACAATACACTAGCTCCAACTAAATTCCGAATACTGCCCAAACAAAAGGCCCCTTTCAGGGCCATCATTTATCAATAATGAATCGAATTGAAGTTTTGTTATTACAAGCATCAGAAAGTGGCTTGCCAAGAGCGTTGGATAGTAAGTGAGCCCCTTGTGAACAACATCGTCGGTATGTCGTAGAATGGCACGAAATAAAAAGGTATCATTTGTGTGATTTGTTGACAGTTTCGTGTAATGATTCAATTTACAATAACATTCATTAAATACTCTTTTTAGGATTACCATATAGATAAATATGTTCGAATATTTTATATTTTAGATTTCGATGCAAGTGTATTGATATTTCGGTATTTCCATTAGAAATAACGAAATAACTGCTTTTAATACAACCTATCAGAAGATAGTCAAAATTGTAGCATTTGTATAACCAGTCTAAAGTGTATTCTACTTCACTCCGGTTATGTCTCTGACATTACACACCCATCTTTTTTTCGCGAACGTTTTAATTTTACCGATCTACGAAAGTCTACTTTCATTGTAAAGATATTAAATTTTTACTAATATTCACGTTAGGCGTTTCTGAATCGGTTGGTGTGTGAATGATTAAAATCCATCTAGTAATAGCGGAGTTATAAGCGTGCAAACCTCACATAGTTTTGTTACATAGGAGATAGTTTAGATTTTAGGATGACACCTAGCCCCAGATAGTGGAGTAAGACATTTTCAATGCCAAAACTTTATTATTTTATCATATTCAATAAAATTTATAATTCTCTGGAAAACTGGGAGCCAACCGAACATTACATAATGCAGCTTACTTTTAGTTTGACTAGAACTAGAAGGAAAATGAATCCTAAACGATGCTAGGGTAAATGATATTGAATTCAAAAATATGCTATACGACATATTAAAATGACGTGATGCGTTAAAAACATCATGTACCGCTAAATTTAACATATTTTCATCCATCTTGCATGATTGTATATAGCTAGAAATATTTCTAAAACACTAAATTTTCCGAAATTAAATTACTTTGTTTTTTGATACATTACATCGTCTTGAGTGAACTTTAATTAACAAGCTTGCTTATGCTAAAACGCTCGAAAAGTGGAGTTTTATATTCTGGTTGCAGTTTAAAATCGAAATATTGAACTTGCGCCTTTCGTTTTTTCCCTATTTGCAGAGTGGGCAAGTAATGCGCATCTTGTGTACATGTTAGAGAATCAACTTGCCCATCATCTACACCAGTTGCGCTTTAGTTCCGCACGCTGTGAATAGGAGAAAAATTGAAAGGCGCAAGTTCACTAGATCGATTTTCAACTGCAACCAGAATATATTCTAAAGTGAGCAATCACTAGTATATTTTCGACTAAATCGATTGGAAATACTACAGAAAATATCATGAATTGGGTTTTGAATAAAGTATAATTATGGTTTTTTGATATTAAATCGCACTACAAATAATCGTGATTTAGACTACCAGTTTCCGCTATTCACTTTTAGAGGGGCTATTTTGATAGCATTTTGCATTCAGGGGTTATAGATGTTGGGCTGGGAAAAACTCTAATTTGCTTTTGGCATGTTTTGATAGGTTATACTTTCGAAAAATTTCTAAGAGATTTGGACATTAAAACTTATTAAAACATTTCCAAATATATTTTTATACTCTTAGGTTACCAATAATTCATTTGAAACATGTTGCAGCTTTCAAACAGAGTGTTAACTATAGTCCTAATCAAATTTATTTTTAGTTCCATTCAAGATAAGCACATTCCCACTCATGCTCAATATTCTTCAATCAATAAAACTGTTATACTGATTACAATCAGAGTAAAATTTGAAATCCAATCCACAAAATTTCAAATTTTTTAGTTTTTCCTAGCGGCGAGTGAGGTGAGGCGCCAAAACTCACTTCACTGTCACATGACTTTTATCACCCTTACAAGTCGAGTTGGGTGACGTGAGGGTGAGAGGTTCATTTCAGGGTGAGTGACAAAATGAATCACAAGTGACTTGGTGTTCATTTTGTGAAATGTCAATTTCAATGTTTTGGTTTTTTTACTCTTGCAGCTTGTTACTGCTGTGCTTAATAATTGAATTGAATACTTTACGCTGACGTCACAAATGAACTCGAGTGAACTTTTTGGCAGTTCGCTTGTACTGTTTACATGGACTTAGAAAAATTCTTTGCGATTTACTTCGAGCGAATCTAGTCGTCCTAAATTTTTCTAAGTCCATGCAAACAGTACTAGTGAACTGTTAAGAAAATATGCCAAATATTGTGTTCAATTGCAAATTGTATCCATATAATTAATATGACGCGTAAGTAGCAGTTTTTAAGGGTATCATTTATATTATGATTCAACTTATGCAAAGCATTAAAAAGCAATCGTTTGATATTTTCAGGAACTCTCTATTCGGCAATAGTAGAACTGGATACTGTCCTCGCTGTCCCATTACAACGGCCTTAGAGCGGAAATACTGCGTACACACATCTATCAATTAAAAGTTAAAATTTGCTCCTGCATGTGATTTTTTGCGTCAGGTCGGAATTCAGTCGGAGCGTTGCATTGTTTATGTTGATAATTGTCGAACGAACTAAGAAGAAACTAATTTCTCTACTGGTTAGAAGCATCTTGGAATTACGAATCCACGCATCCGATTTGTGCAATGGCAATAGTGAAGGGAATACCACCAAGATTTTGTTTCAGAAGCTTTGAAAGATGCACAACTGCTACAGCAAGCGAATAGCATTACTTTACCATTGTGGTGTTGCTCAAACAGGGTTCATGTGCTCGGTGGAATCAAAAGTAGACTAATACATAGACTATCAAATCATTAAGATCAAGATATTGAACTATCGGTGCTATGTTTATTTGGTGTCAGTATATAGAACATTGTGAATGCTCACCATCCCAGCTTATCACTATTTAGTATAGTGGTCATACTTCTTGTCCTCGAAGATGAGCAACCGATAACTACTGATGATGATCTATACTGCCGCTAGAGGCATAACTGTCCCATGTGGTATGGAAATCCCTATACACATGGGACAATTATGCTTCTAGCGGCAGTATATTTCGTGATTAAAAAAGATGGGTGTGTAATGTCAGAGACATAACCGGAGTGAAGTAGAATACACTTTAGACTGGTTATACAAATGCTACAATTTTGACTATCTTCTGATAGGTTGTATTAAAAGCAGTTATTTCGTTATTTCTAATGGAAATACCGAAATATCAATACACTTGCATCGAAATCTAAAATATTCGAACAAATTTATCTATATGGTAATCCTAAAAAGAGCATTTAATGAATGTTATTGTAAATTGAATCATTACACGAAACTGTCAACAAATCACACAAATGATACCTTTTTATTTCGTGCCATTCTACGACATATCGACGATATTCTTCACAAGGGGCTCACTTACTATCCAACGCTCTTGGCAAGCCACTTTCTGATGCTTGTAATAACAAAACTTCAATTCGATTCTTTATTGATAAATGATGGCCCTGAAAAGGGCCTTTTGTTTGGGCAGTATTCGGAATTTAGTTGGAGCTAGTGTATTGTGCCATCTGAGACGGCGTGCTTGGTGAACTTTTCTGACAGCTACAAACGGACGGCCGCTTCTTCTTGTTTCCTTCAACAATGTTCGGAAACATTTGGATCGACGTATATGGTACGACGATACAAACAAACTGATATTGAGCAGCAGCATGCTAAGTTTTTATACCTGACTACAGCACAATGTAAGCTCGTCCTTTTTTGTGTTGTCCTTAATATGTGTTCTTCGTAGCTCCTCCCCTTCGTTGGTCGATACACAAGCAAATTGTGTTGAACGCGTCGGAGTGCCGTTTACTTAGCAGCTGTAATGGAATACCTTGCTGTTAAAGTGTTGAAATTGGAAGGAAATGCTGCCCGTTACAACAAAAAGACGAATTAGCCCACGTCTTCAGCAGCTGGCGATTCGTAACATCGAAAAGTTGAACAAACTGCTCTCCGGAGTGAGAATTGCTCAGGGCGGTGTGTTGCCAAATATCCAAGCCGTACTGCTTCCCAAGAACAAAATTGAAATTGTGTTTCCAATACGGAGATTATCGAACACTCAGGGTAAAGAGAGTAATGTAATACGGCACCTTGGTAAAATGTTTGAGAATTGAAACCTTTTTTGAATGCGCCTAGTAAAAATGTTTTCCACTTCACTCCAGTTTGTTTCTAACCATATTTGCAATTTGCGTATTGAAATAAATCATAATTTAGGGTTTAACCCAAATTGCTCTCCAGGGAGACACAGTCCATGAAACAGAAAATGCAAACTTATTCTTTGAAATGATTTTGGTGGCCCTGCAAAGGGCCTTTTTTATAATGATACATGTGAGTTCTACCTTTTCAACTTCCAAATCCATACAAAGTGCGCCCCTGCCGCTTCAGAGTATAGACGACATTCATTGAGGTTTTGCGCTTGGCGTGTTCAGTGTAGGTCACGGCATCTCTGATAACATTTTCCTGCACACCATCAGTATTCGTAGATTAAATCGGAGATGCATTTTACACCACCACGACGAGCCAGACGCCGACTGGCGGATTTAGTGATTACCTGGATTTTATCACGAAGAACCTTGCGATGACGCTTGATACGGGAACGCAAACATGATACCGCTCATTGTACCGTCCTGACGAGCATGTTGCTCGTGTTGTAAGCGAGCACCCACTGATACAAAACAAGCTCGCGTGACCTGTATATATAACATTCTCGTATGTAATGAAACGCTTACATGCTCCTTTTTGACGGCTCTGCGTGAGATGTGCTTGCAAATTGCGCATTTTCCTCGCTGTTTTCGAAGGATTTTCTAAAAATCCTTGTTTTGGTTTAATTATAGTAGTCGCACTAATTCCGAAATTTAATACGAAATACGTGCACGAAAATCCAATCAAATAGTGCAAAAATATTGCGATTTCGATCAGTAGAACGGAAGATATTCGCATTTCAAACCTGTGAAAATTTCTCAACTGAAATTTTTGAAACGGGACCCCATATTGAAACGTTAGAAATATTCTACTTCAAAAGGAATAATTGCCATTCGTGAGGCAGATTTCTCAGGCAGAGTTTACCTTATTACCTACTCAAACAAACCTATGAGCTTATAGCTTGGCTCAGACCGCTTCTTGGCACTTGATATTTGGCCACGTTGTAGCTAAAGGTCTCCGGAACAGGTATGACCTGATTCCAGAGGGTCTCCGGAACAGGTATGACCTGATTCCAGAGGGTCTCATCTCCGACCCTAGAACAATTTTTTTCAAATTTAAAAATTTATGAAAATATCACAAGGCTGTATGATGTCCTACTCAATCAAACCTATGAGCTTATAACTAAGGTTGGACTGCTTCTTGGAATTTGATATTTGGCCACGTTGTAGCCAAAGGTTCCCGGAACAGGTATGACCTGATTCCAGAGGGTCTCATCTCCGACCCTAGAACAATTTTTTTCAAATTTAAAAATTTATAAAACAATCACAAGGCTGTATGATTACCTATTCAATCAAACCTATGAGCTTATAACTTGGCTCAGGCCGCTTCTTGGAACTTGATAATTGGCCACGTTGTAGCTAAAGGTCCCCGGAACAGGTATAACCTGATTCCAGAGGGTCTTATCTCCGACCCTAGAACAATTTTTTTCAAATTTAAAAATTTATGAAAATATCACAAGGCTGCATGATTACCTGCTCAATCAAACCTATGAGCTTATAACTTGGGTCGGACCGCTTCTTGGAACTTGATATTTGGCCACGTTGTAGCTAAAGGTCCCCGGAACAGGTATGACCTGATTCCAGAGGGTCTCATCTCGGACACTAGAAATTTTTTTTTTCAAATTTAAAAATTTATGAAAATATCACAAGGCTGCATGATTACCTACTCAATCAAACTGTAAGCGTCGGAAGTCTCCTCCGTGAAGATTGTTGATACTACCGCGTGTTTTAAATTGTCGTATAAGTTTTTAAATTATAAAGCAGGAAATGTTTGTGTTTGTTTGATGTGTTTACTGTGAACCGACCTTCCACTAATCACAGTTGATAGACCTTTGGAAAGCAACTATCATCAGCATGCAACCACCATAGCTTTTAAAACCCACCACCAGAGGTCGTCGACGGAAAGGGGTGGCGGTAGGCAAAGGAACGGGTGGGGTGGCGATCAACCTGATTGGGTAACTCGCTGCGCGTTATATACCGCAGACGGGGGGCAATGAACTTTGCCAAAGGGGAATGACCGAGTTTGCTCTAGCTCGGTGCGATCAACTTCTCACGGGAAAGGTCGATCACTTACCCGGAAAGCGTCGAACAGTCAAGTTAATTAAAGAGCAGCTATTGGAGTAAATTAATAAGTGATATTGAAATCGTGAGGAGCTCAAGTGGACGACAGGACCCCGCAGTTTTTGCCAAAAATATAACCGACGCGCAGTACGTTGGCAGTACGCCTGTTCATCACGCCACGCCATTGTTCCGGGATTCCGGCTTGCCATCAATTAGCCGAGGATCAAGGCCGCAACCACCCTTGGTGTAACTCAACGACACCGAAGATCGCCACCCATTCATCAGTTCCAGTCCAGCGGGCGGCAAAGGCCGTAGACACGGCGGAAAGGAGAACGGGAGTTCGACAGTAGGAGAATAAGGTGGTGAAGCAGCAAAAAAAGGTCAGATAGAATTAAGAAGTGGAAAGTGGAAGAGATAGAAGAAAGAGTTTGTGAAAGTGAGGAAAATAAAAGTAGAATTTGCATCAACTAATCGGGCATTTCCTTGCTACCAGCGAAACTCCAGGATAAGCGTGCCGACCCTGAGGTCTTTGTTTCAGGGAGTCTCAGCAATGCTCACGGCTGGGGCTGGCCAACACTTACAAAACCTATGAGCTTATAACTTGGGTCGGACCGCTTCTTGGATCTTGATATTTGGCACGTTTTAGCTAAAGGTTCCCGGAACAGGTATGACCTGATTCCAGAGGGTCTGATCTCCGACCCTAGAACAACTTTTTTCAAATTTAAAAATTTATGAAAATATCACAAGGCTGTATGATTATCTACTCAATCAAACCTATGAGCTTATAACTTGGCTCGGACCGCTTCTTGGAACTTGATATTTGGCCACGTTGTAGCTAAAGGTCCCCGGAACAGGTATGACCTGATTCCAGAGGGTCTCATCTCCGACCCTAGAACAATTTTTTTCAAATTTAAAAATTTATGAAAATATCACAAGGCTGTACCCAAGTAGCAATTGCAACTTGTTGAAAGTTTTAAATGTTGCACAACTGCTACACAATATTTTTTTATTGTTGGATATATTTGAAAAGAATTTCCACGGATTTTTAAACTGATTGTGCAACTATGTAACTATAGAGCTGGCCAATAGTGTTAAATATGCAAACATCAATTACAGTTGTGAAACTAATCAGAAACTTTGCTAACTTGCACAAACAGTCTAACAAGTTGCAAATGCCTCTTTGTTTTCCATTCCACCCCAAAACAGAACTGTCCAACTACCCAGTGCTCGACAAATAGCACAGCTATTGTTTTCATTATTTTGCTGCAATTAGGAACATGTTGCACAACATACAAACAAAGTGCGCTTTTTCCATAACATAGCTGTTACCAAGAGAGTTACAAATACTATACAGTAACAAAGCGTGCTACTTGGGTATGATGTCCTACTCAATCAAACCTATGAGCTTATAACTTGGCTCAGACCGCTTCTTGGCACTTGATATTTGGCACGCTGTAGCTAAAGGTCTCTGGAACAGTTATGACCTAATTCCAGAGGGTCTCATCTCCAACCCCAGAACATTTTTTTCAAATTTAAAAATTTATGAAAATATCACAAGGCTGTATGATATCCTACTCAATCAAACCAATGAGCTTATAACTTGGGTCGAACCGCTTCTTGGAACTTGATATTTGGCCACGTTGTAGCTAAAAATCCCCGGAACAGGTATGACCTGATTCCAGAGGGTCTCATCTCCGACCCTAGAAATTTTTTTTTCAGATTTAAAAATTTATGAAAATATCACAAGGCTTCATGATTATCTACTCAATCAAACCTATGAGCTTATAACTTGGGTCGGACCGCTTCTTGGAACTTGATATTTGGCCACGTTGTAGGTAAAGGTCCCCGGAACAGGTATGACCTGATTCCAGAGGGTCTCATCTCCGACCCTAGAAATTTTTTTTTCAGATTTAAAAATTTATGAAAATATCACACGGCTTCATGATTATCTACTCAATCAAACCTATGAGCTTATAACTTGGGTCGGACCGCTTCTTGGAACTTGATATTTGGCCACGTTTTAGCTAAAGGTCCCCGGAACAGGTATGACCTGATTCCAGAGGGTCTCATCTCCAACCCTAGAACAATTTTTTTTCAAATTTAAAAATTTATGAAAATATCACAAGGCTGTATGATGTCATACTCAATCAAACCTATGAGCTTATAACACGGTCGGACCGCTTCTTGGAACTTGATATTTGGCCACGTTTTAACTAAAGGTCCCCGGAATAGGTATGACCTGATTCCAGAGGGTCTCATCTCCGACCCTAGAACAATTTTTTTCAAATTTAAAAATTTATGAAAATATCATAAGGCTGTATGATGTCCTACTCAATCAAACCTATGAGCTTATAACTTGGGTCGGACCGCTTCTAGGAACTGGATATTTGGCCACATTGTAGTCAAAGGTCCCCGGAACAGGTATGACCTGATTCCAGAGGGTCTCATCTCCGACCCTACAACATTTTTTTTTCAAATTTAAAAAATTATGAAAATATCACAAGGCTGTATGATGTCCTACTTAATCAAACCTATGAGCTTATAACTTGGGTCGGACCGCTTCTTGGAACTTGATATTTGGCCACGTTGTAGCTAAAGGTCCCCAAAACAGGTATGACCTGATTCCAGAGGGTCTCATCTCCAACCCAAGAACAATTTTTTTCAAATTTAAAAATTTATGAAAATATCACAAGGCTGTATGATGTCCTACTCAATCAAACCTATGAGCTTATAACTTGGCTCAGACCGCTTCTTGAAACTTGATATTTGGCCACGTTGTAGCTAAAGGTCCCCGGAACAGGTATGACCTGATTCCAGAGGGTCTCATCTCCGACCCTAGAACATTTTTTTTCAAATTTAAAAATTTATGAAAATATCGCAAGACTGTATGATGTCCTACTCAATCAAACCTATGAGCTTATAACTTGGCTCAGACCGCTTCTTGGAACTTGATATTTGGCCACGTTGTAGCTAAAGGTCCCCGGAACAGGTATGACCTGATTCCAGAGGGTCTCATCTCCGACCCTAGAACATTTTTTTTTTTCAAATTTAAAAATTTATGAAAATATCGCAAGGCTGTATGATGTCCTACTCAATCAAACCAATGAGCTTATAACTTGGCTCGGACCGCTTCTTGGAACTTGATATTTGGCCACGTTGTAGCTAAAGGTCCCCGAAACAGGTATGACCTGCTTCCAGAGGGTCTCATCTCCGACCCTAGAACATTTTTTTTCAAATTTAAAAAATTATGAAAATATCACAAGGCTGTATGATGTCCTACTCAATCAAACCTATGAGCTTATAACGTGGCTCAGACCGCTTCTTGGCATTTGATATTTGGCCACGTTGTAGCTAAAGGTCTCCAAAACAGGTATGACCTGATTCCAGAGGGTCTCATCTCCGACCCTAGAAATTTTTTTTTCAGATTTAAAAATTTATGAAAATATCACAAGGCTTCATGATTATCTACTCAATCAAACCAATGAGCTTATAACTTGGGTCGGACCGCTTCTTGGAACTTGATATTTGGCCACGTTTTAGCTAACGGTCCCCGGAACAGGTATGACCTGCTTCCAGAGGGTCTCATCTTCAACCCTAGAACAATTTTTTTCAAATTTAAAAATTTATGAAAATATCACAAGGCTGTATGATGTCCTACTCAATCAAACCTATGAGCTTATAACTTGGCTCAGACCGCTTCTTGAAACTTGATGTTTGGCCACGTTGTAGCTAAAGGTCCCCGGAACAGGTATGACCTGATTCCAGAGGGTCTCATCTCCGACCCTAGAACATTTTTTTTTTCAAATTTAAAAATTTATGAAAATATCGCAAGGCTGTATGATGTCCTACTCAATCAAACCAATGAGCTTATAACTTGGGTCGGACCGCTTCTTGGAACTTGATATTTGGCCACGTTGTAGCTAAAGGTCCCCTTAACAGGTATGACTTGCTTCCAGAGGGTCTCATCTCCGACCCTAGAACATTTTTTTTCAAATTTAAAAATTTATGAAAATATCACAAGGCTGTATGATGTCCTACTCAATCAAACCTATGAGCTTATAACTTGGCTCAGACCGCTTCTTGAAATTTGATATTTGGCCACGTTGCAGCTAAAGGTCCCCGGAACAGGTATGACCTGATTCCAGAGGGTCTCATCTCCGACCCTAGAACATTTTTTTTTCAAATTTAAAAATTTATGAAAATATCGCAAGGCTGTATGATGTCCTACTCAATCAAACCAATGAGCTTATAACTTGGGTCGGACCGCTTCTTGGAACTTGATATTTGGCCATGTTGTAGCTAAAGGTCCCCGGAACAGGTATGACCTGATTCCAGAGGGTCTCATCTCCGACCCTAGAACATTTTTTTTTTTCAAATTTAAAAATTTATGAAAATATCGCAAGGCTGTATGATGTCCTACTCAATCAAACCAATGAGCTTATAACTTGGGTCGGACCGCTTCTTGGAACTTGATATTTGGCCACGTTGTAGCTAAAGGTCCCCGGAACAGGTATCACCTGATTCCAGAGGGTCTCATCTCCGACCCTAGAAATTTTTTTTTCAGATTTAAAAATTTATGAAAATATCACATGGCTTCATGATTATCTACTCAATCAAACCTATGAGCTTATAACTTGGGTCGGACCGCTTCTTGGAACTTGATATTTGGCCACGTTGTAGCTAAAGGTCCCCGGAACAGTTATGACCTGATTCCAGAGGGTCTCATCTCCAACCCTAGAACAATTTTTTTCAAATTTAAAAATTTATGAAAATATCACAAGGCTGTATGATGTCCTACTCAATCAAACCTATGAGCTTATAACTTGGCTCAGACCGCTTCTTGAAACTTGATATTTGGCCACGTTGTAGCTAAAGGTCCCCGGAACAAGTATGACCTGATTCCAGAGGGTCTCATCTCCGACCCTAGAACATTTTTTTTCAAATTTAAAAATTTATGAAAATATCGCAAGACTGTATGATGTCCTACTCAATCAAACCTATGAGCTTATAACTTGGCTCGGACCGCTTCTTGGAACTTGATATTTGGCCACGTTGTAGCTAAAGGTCCCCGGAACAGGTATGACCTGATTCCAGAGGGTCTCATCTCGGACCCTAGAAATTTTTTTTTTCAAATTTAAAAATTTATGAAAATATCGCAAGGCTGTACCCAAGTAGCAATTGCAACTTGTTGAAAGTTTTAAATGTTGCACAACTGCTACACAATATTTTTTTATTGTTGGATATATTTGAAAAGAATTTCCACGGATTTTTAAACTGATTGTGCAACTATGTAACTATAGAGCTGGCCAATAGTGTTAAATATGCAAACATCAATTACAGTTGTGAAACTAATCAGAAACTTTGCTAACTTGCACAAACAGTCTAACAAGTTGCAAATGCCTCTTTGTTTGCCATTCCACCCCAAAACAGAACTGTCCAAATACCCAGTGCTCGACAAATAGCACAGCTATTGTTTTCATTATTTTGCTGCAATTAGGAACATGTTGCACAACATACAAACAAAGTGCGCTTTTCCATAACATAGCTGTTACCAAGAGAGTTACAAATACTATACAGTAACAAAGCGTGCTACTTGGGTATGATGTCCTACTCAATCAAACCTATGAGCTTATAACTTGGCTCAGACCGCTTCTTGGCACTTGATATTTGGCACGCTGTAGCTAAAGGTCTCTGGAACAGTTATGACCTAATTCCAGAGGGTCTCATCTCCAACCCCAGAACATTTTTTTCAAATTTAAAAATTTATGAAAATATCACAAGGCTGTATGATATCCTACTCAATCAAACCAATGAGCTTATAACTTGGGTCGAACCGCTTCTTGGAACTTGATATTTGGCCACGTTGTAGCTAAAAATCCCCGGAACAGGTATGACCTGATTCCAGAGGGTCTTATCTCCGACCCTAGAAATTTTTTTTTTGAGATTTAAAAATTTATGAAAATATCACAAGGCTTCATGATTATCTACTCAATCAAACCTATGAGCTTATAACTTGGGTCGGACCGCTTCTTGGAACTTGATATTTGGCCACGTTGTAGGTAAAGGTCCCCAGAACAGGTATGACCTGATTCCAGAGGGTCTCATCTCCGACCCTAGAAATTTTTTTTTCAGATTTAAAAATTTATGAAAATATCGCAAGGCTGTATGATGTCCTACTCAATCAAACCAATGAGCTTATAACTTGGCTCGGACCGCTTCTTGGAACTTGATATTTGGCCACGTTGTAGCTAAAGGTCCCCGGAACAGGTATGACCTGATTCCAGAGGGTCTCATCTCCGACCCTAGAACATTTTTTTTTTTCAAATTTAAAAATTTATGAAAATATCGCAAGGCTGTATGATGTCCTACTCAATCAAACCAATGAGCTTATAACTTGGCTCGGACCGCTTCTTGGAACTTGATATTTGGCCACGTTGTAGCTAAAGGTCCCCGAAACAGGTATGACCTGCTTCCAGAGGGTCTCATCTCCGACCCTAGAACATTTTTTTTCAAATTTAAAAAATTATGAAAATATCACAAGGCTGTATGATGTCCTACTCAATCAAACCTATGAGCTTATAACGTGGCTCAGACCGCTTCTTGGCATTTGATATTTGGCCACTTTGTAGCTAAAGGTCTCCAAAACAGGTATGACCTGATTCCAGAGGGTCTCATCTCCGACCCTAGAAATTTTTTTTTCAGATTTAAAAATTTATGAAAATATCACAAGGCTTCATGATTATCTACTCAATCAAACCAATGAGCTTATAACTTGGGTCGGACCGCTTCTTGGAACTTGATATTTGGCCACGTTTTAGCTAACGGTCCCCGGAACAGGTATGACCTGCTTCCAGAGGGTCTCATCTTCAACCCTAGAACAATTTTTTTCAAATTTAAAAATTTATGAAAATATCACAAGGCTGTATGATGTCCTACTCAATCAAACCTATGAGCTTATAACTTGGCTCAGACCGCTTCTTGAAACTTGATGTTTGGCCACGTTGTAGCTAAAGGTCCCCGGAACAGGTATGACCTGATTCCAGAGGGTCTCATCTCCGACCCTAGAACATTTTTTTTTTCAAATTTAAAAATTTATGAAAATATCGCAAGGCTGTATGATGTCCTACTCAATCAAACCAATGAGCTTATAACTTGGGTCGGACCGCTTCTTGGAACTTGATATTTGGCCACGTTGTAGCTAAAGGTCCCCTTAACAGGTATGACTTGCTTCCAGAGGGTCTCATCTCCGACCCTAGAACATTTTTTTTCAAATTTAAAAATTTATGAAAATATCACAAGGCTGTATGATGTCCTACTCAATCAAACCTATGAGCTTATAACTTGGCTCAGACCGCTTCTTGAAACTTGATATTTGGCCACGTTGTAGCTAAAGGTCCCCGGAACAGGTATGACCTGATTCCAGAGGGTCTCATCTCCGACCCTAGAACATTTTTTTTTCAAATTTAAAAATTTATGAAAATATCGCAAGGCTGTATGATGTCCTACTCAATCAAACCAATGAGCTTATAACTTGGGTCGGACCGCTTCTTGGAACTTGATATTTGGCCATGTTGTAGCTAAAGGTCCCCGGAACAGGTATGACCTGATTCCAGAGGGTCTCATCTCCGACCCTAGAACATTTTTTTTTTCAAATTTAAAAATTTATGAAAATATCGCAAGGCTGTATGATGTCCTACTCAATCAAACCAATGAGCTTACAACTTGGGTCGGACCGCTTCTTGGAACTTGATATTTGGCCACGTTGTAGCTAAAGGTCCCCGGAACAGGTATGACCTGATTCCAGAGGGTCTCATCTCCGACCCTAGAAATTTTTTTTTCAGATTTAAAAATTTATGAAAATATCACATGGCTTCATGATTATCTACTCAATCAAACCTATGAGCTTATAACTTGGGTCGGACCGCTTCTTGGAACTTGATATTTGGCCACGTTGTAGCTAAAGGTCCCCGGAACAGTTATGACCTGATTCCAGAGGGTCTCATCTCCAACCCTAGAACAATTTTTTTCAAATTTAAAAATTTATGAAAATATCACAAGGCTGTATGATGTCCTACTCAATCAAACCTATGAGCTTATAACTTGGCTCAGACCGCTTCTTGAAACTTGATATTTGGCCACGTTGTAGCTAAAGGTCCCCGGAACAAGTATGACCTGATTCCAGAGGGTCTCATCTCCGACCCTAGAACATTTTTTTTCAAATTTAAAAATTTATGAAAATATCGCAAGACTGTATGATGTCCTACTCAATCAAACCTATGAGCTTATAACTTGGCTCGGACCGCTTCTTGGAACTTGATATTTGGCCACGTTGTAGCTAAAGGTCCCCGGAACAGGTATGACCTGATTCCAGAGGGTCTCATCTCGGACCCTAGAAATTTTTTTTTTCAAATTTAAAAATTTATGAAAATATCACAAGGCTGTACCCAAGTAGCAATTGCAACTTGTTGAAAGTTTTAAATGTTGCACAACTGCTACACAATATTTTTTTATTGTTGGATATATTTGAAAAGAATTTCCACGGATTTTTAAACTGATTGTGCAACTATGTAACTATAGAGCTGGCCAATAGTGTTAAATATGCAAACATCAATTACAGTTGTGAAACTAATCAGAAACTTTGCTAACTTGCACAAACAGTCTAACAAGTTGCAAATGCCTCTTTGTTTGCCATTCCACCCCAAAACAGAACTGTCCAAATACCCAGTGCTCGACAAATAGCACAGCTATTGTTTTCATTATTTTGCTACAATTAGGAACATGTTGCACAACATACAAACAAAGTGCGCTTTTCCATAACATAGCTGTTACCAAGAGAGTTACAAATACTATACAGTAACAAAGCGTGCTACTTGGGTATGATGTCCTACTCAATCAAACCTATGAGCTTATAACTTGGCTCAGACCGCTTCTTGGCACTTGATATTTGGCACGCTGTAGCTAAAGGTCTCTGGAACAGTTATGACCTAATTCCAGAGGGTCTCATCTCCAACCCCAGAACATTTTTTTCAAATTTAAAAATTTATGAAAATATCACAAGGCTGTATGATATCCTACTCAATCAAACCAATGAGCTTATAACTTGGGTCGAACCGCTTCTTGGAACTTGATATTTGGCCACGTTGTAGCTAAAAATCCCCGGAACAGGTATGACCTGATTCCAGAGGGTCTTATCTCCGACCCTAGAAATTTTTTTTTTGAGATTTAAAAATTTATGAAAATATCACAAGGCTTCATGATTATCTACTCAATCAAACCTATGAGCTTATAACTTGGGTCGGACCGCTTCTTGGAACTTGATATTTGGCCACGTTGTAGGTAAAGGTCCCCAGAACAGGTATGACCTGATTCCAGAGGGTCTCATCTCCGACCCTAGAAATTTTTTTTTCAGATTTAAAAATTTATGAAAATATCACACGGCTTCACGATTATCTACTCAATCAAACCTATGAGCTTATAACTTGGGTCGGACCGCTTCTTGGAACTTGATATTTGGCCACGTTTTAGCTAAAGGTCCCCGGAACAGGTATGACCTGATTCCAGAGGGTCTCATCTCCAACCCTAGAACAATTTTTTTCAAATTTAAAAATTTATGAAACAATCACAAGGCTGTATGATTACCTATTCAATCAAACCTATGAGCTTATAACTTGGCTCAGGCCGCTTCTTGGAACTTGATAATTGACCACGTTGTAGCTAAAGGTCCCCGGAACAGGTATGACCTGATTCCAGAGGGTCTTATCTCCGACCCTAGAACATTTTTTTTCAAATTTAAAAATTTATGAAAATATCACAAGGCTGCATGATTACCTGCTCAATCAAACCTATGAGCTTATAACTTGGGTCGGACCGCTTCTTGGAACTTGATATTTGGCCACGTTGTAGCTAAAGGTCCCCGGAACAGGTATGACCTGATTCCAGAGGGTCTCATCTCGGACACTAGAAATTTTTTTTTTCAAATTTAAAAATTTATGAAAATATCACAAGGCTGCATGATTACCTACTCAATCAAACTGTAAGCGTCGGAAGTCTCCTCCGTGAAGATTGTTGATACTACCGCGTGTTTTAAATTGTCGTATAAGTTTTTAAATTATAAAGCAGGAAATGTTTGTGTTTGTTTGATGTGTTTACTGTGAACCGACCTTCCACTAATCACAGTTGATAGACCTTTGGAAAGCAACTATCATCAGCATGCAACCACCATAGCTTTTAAAACCCACCACCAGAGGTCGTCGACGGAAAGGGGTGGCGGTAGGCAAAGGAACGGGTGGGGTGGCGATCAATCTGATTGGGTAACTCGCTGCGCGTTATATACCGCAGACGGGGGGCAATGAACTTTGCCAAAGGGGAATGACCGAGTTTGCTCTAGCTCGGTGCGATCAACTTCTCACGGGAAAGGTCGATCACTTACCCAGAAAGCGTCGAACAGTCAAGTTAATTAAAGAGCAGCTATTGGAGTAAATTAATAAGTGATATTGAAATCGTGAGGAGCTCAAGTGGACGACAGGACCCCGCAGTTTTTGCCAAAAATATAACCGACGCGCAGTACGTTGGCAGTACGCCTGTTCATCACGCCACGCCATTGTTCCGGGATTCCGGCTTGCTATCAATTAGCCGAGGATCAAGGCCGCAACCACCCTTGGTGTAACTCAACGACACCGAAGATCGCCACCCATTCATCAGTTCCAGTCCAGCGGACGGCAAAGGCCGTAGACACGGCGGAAAGGAGAACGGGAGTTCGTCAGTAGGAGAATAAGGTGGTGAAGCAGCAAAAAAGGTCAGATAGAATTAAGAAGTGGAAAGTGGAAGAGATAGAAGAAAGAGTTTGTGAAAGTGAGGAAAATAAAAGTAGAATTTGCATCAACTAATCGGGCATTTCCTTGCTACCAGCGAAACTCCAGGATAAGCGTGCCGACCCTGAGGTCTTTGTTTCAGGGAGTCTCAGCAATGCTCACGACTGGGGCTGGCCAACACTTACAAAACCTATGAGCTTATAACTTGGGTCGGACCGCTTCTTGGATCTTGATATTTGGCACGTTTTAGCTAAAGGTTCCCGGAACAGGTATGACCTGATTCCAGAGGGTCTGATCTCCGACCCTAGAACAACTTTTTTCAAATTTAAAAATTTATGAAAATATCACAAGGCTGTATGATTATCTACTCAATCAAACCTATGAGCTTATAACTTGGCTCGGACCGCTTCTTGGAACTTGATATTTGGCCACGTTTTAGATGAAGGTTTCCGGAACAGGTATGACCTGATTCCAGAGGGTCTCATCTCCGACCCTAGAACAATTTTTTTTAAATTTAAAAATTTATGAAAATATCACAAGGCTATATGATGTCCTACTCAATAAAACCAATGAGCTTATAACTTGGGTCGGACCGCTTCTTGGAACTTGATATTTGGCCACGTTGTAGCTAAAGGTCCCCGGAACAGGTATGACCTGATTCCAGAGGGTCTCATCTCCGACCCTAGAACAATTTTTTTCAAATTTAAAAATTTATGAAAATATCACAAGGCTGTACCCAAGTAGCAATTGCAACTTGTTGAAAGTTTTAAATGTTGCACAACTGCTACACAATATTTTTTTATTGTTGGATATATTTGAAAAGAATTTCCACGGATTTTTAAACTGATTGTGCAACTATGTAACTATAGAGCTGGCCAATAGTGTTAAATATGCAAACATCAATTACAGTTGTGAAACTAATCAGAAACTTTGCTAACTTGCACAAACAGTCTAACAAGTTGCAAATGCCTCTTTGTTTGCCATTCCACCCCAAAACAGAACTGTCCAACTACCCAGTGCTCGACAAATAGCACAGCTATTGTTTTCATTATTTTGCTGCAATTAGGAACATGTTGCACAACATACAAACAAAGTGCGCTTTTTCCATAACATAGCTGTTACCAAGAGAGTTACAAATACTATACAGTAACAAAGCGTGCTACTTGGGTATGATGTCCTACTCAATCAAACCTATGAGCTTATAACTTGGCTCAGACCGCTTCTTGGCACTTGATATTTGGCACGCTGTAGCTAAAGGTCTCTGGAACAGTTATGACCTAATTCCAGAGGGTCTCATCTCCAACCCCAGAACATTTTCTTCAAATTTAAAAATTTATGAAAATATCACAAGGCTTCATGATATCCTACTCAATCAAACCAATGAGCTTATAACTTGGGTCGAACCGCTTCTTGGAACTTGATATTTGGCCACGTTGTAGCTAAAAATCCCCGGAACAGGTATGACCTGATTCCAGAGGGTCTCATCTCCGACCCTAGAAAATTTTTTTTCAGATTTAAAAATTTATGAAAATATCACAAGGCTTCATGATTATCTACTCAATCAAACCTATGAGCTTATAACTTGGGTCGGACCGCTTCTTGGAACTTGATATTTGGCCACGTTGTAGGTAAAGGTCCCCGGAACAGGTATGACCTGATTCCAGAGGGTCTCATCTCCGACCCTAGAAAATTTTTTTTCAGATTTAAAAATTTATGAAAATACCACACGGCTTCATGATTATCTACTCAATCAAACCTATGAGCTTATAACTTGGGTCGGACCGCTTCTTGGAACTTGATATTTGGCCACGTTTTAACTAAAGGTCCCCGGAATAGGTATGACCTCCAACCTCATCTCCAACCCTAGAACAATTTTTTTTCAAATTTAAAAATTTATGAAAATATCACAAGGCTGTATGATGTCCTACTCAATCAAACCTATGAGCTTATAACTTGGGTCGGACCGCTTCTTGGAACTTGATATTTGGCCACGTTTTAACTAAAGGTCCCCGGAATAGGTATGACCTGATTCCAGAGGGTCTCATCTCCGACCCTAGAACAATTTTTTTCAAATTTAAAAATTTATGAAAATATCATAAGGCTGTATGATGTCCTACTCAATCAAACCTATGAGCTTATAACTTGGGTCGGACCGCTTCTAGGAACTGGATATTTGGCCACATTGTAGTCAAAGGTCCCCGGAACAGGTATGACCTGATTCCAGAGGGTCTCATCTCCGACCCTACAACATTTTTTTTTCAAATTTAAAAAATTATGAAAATATCACAAGGCTGTATGATGTCCTACTTAATCAAACCTATGAGCTTATAACTTGGGTCGGACCGCTTCTTGGAACTTGATATTTGGCCACGTTGTAGCTAAAGGTCCCCGAAACAGGTATGACCTGATTCCAGAGGGTCTCATCTCCAACCCAAGAACAATTTTTTTCAAATTTAAAAATTTATGAAAATATCACAAGGCTGTATGATGTCCTACTCAATCAAACCTATGAGCTTATAACTTGGCTCAGACCGCTTCTTGAAACTTGATATTTGGCCACGTTGTAGCTAAAGGTCCCCGGAACAGGTATGACCTGATTCCAGAGGGTCTCATCTCCGACCCTAGAACATTTTTTTTCAAATTTAAAAATTTATGAAAATATCGAAAGACTGTATGATGTCCTACTCAATCAAACCTATGAGCTTATAACTTGGCTCGGACCGCTTCTTGGAACTTGATATTTGGCCACGTTGTAGCTAAAGGTCCCCGGAACAGGTATGACCTGATTCCAGAGGGTCTCATCTCCGACCCTAGAACATTTTTTTTTTTCAAATTTAAAAATTTATGAAAATATCGCAAGGCTGTATGATGTCCTACTCAATCAAACCAATGAGCTTATAACTTGGCTCGGACCGCTTCTTGGAACTTGATATTTGGCCACGTTGTAGCTAAAGGTCCCCGAAACAGGTATGACCTGCTTCCAGAGGGTCTCATCTCCGACCCTAGAACATTTTTTTTCAAATTTAAAAAATTATGAAAATATCACAAGGCTGTATGATGTCCTACTCAATCAAACCTATGAGCTTATAACGTGGCTCAGACCGCTTCTTGGCATTTGATATTTGGCCACGTTGTAGCTAAAGGTCTCCAAAACAGGTATGACCTGATTCCAGAGGGTCTCATCTCCGACCCTAGAAATTTTTTTTTCAGATTTAAAAATTTATGAAAATATCACAAGGCTTCATGATTATCTACTCAATCAAACCAATGAGCTTATAACTTGGGTCGGACCGCTTCTTGGAACTTGATATTTGGCCACGTTTTAGCTAAAGGTCCCCGGAACAGGTATGACCTGCTTCCAGAGGGTCTCATCTTCAACCCTAGAACAATTTTTTTCAAATTTAAAAATTTATGAAAATATCACAAGGCTGTATGATGTCCTACTCAATCAAACCTATGAGCTTATAACTTGGCTCAGACCGCTTCTTGAAACTTGATGTTTGGCCACGTTGTAGCTAAAGGTCCCCGGAACAGGTATGACCTGATTCCAGAGGGTCTCATCTCCGACCCTAGAACATTTTTTTTTTCAAATTTAAAAATTTATGAAAATATCGCAAGGCTGTATGATGTCCTACTCAATCAAACCAATGAGCTTATAACTTGGGTCGGACCGCTTCTTGGAACTTGATATTTGGCCACGTTGTAGCTAAAGGTCCCCTTAACAGGTATGACTTGCTTCCAGAGGGTCTCATCTCCGACCCTAGAACAATTTTTTTCAAATTTAAAAATTTATGAAAATATCACAAGGCTGTATGATGTCCTACTCAATCAAACCTATGAGCTTATAACTTGGCTCAGACCGCTTCTTGAAACTTGATATTTGGCCACGTTGTAGCTAAAGGTCCCCGGAACAGGTATGACCTGATTCCAGAGGGTCTCATCTCCGACCCTAGAACATTTTTTTTTTTCAAATTTAAAAATTTATGAAAATATCGCAAGGCTGTATGATGTCCTACTCAATCAAACCAATGAGCTTATAACTTGGGTCGGACCGCTTCTTGGAACTTGATATTTGGCCACGTTGTAGCTAAAGGTCCCCGGAACAGGTATGACCTGATTCCAGAGGGTCTCATCTCCGACCCTAGAACATTTTTTTTTTTCAAATTTAAAAATTTATGAAAATATCGCAAGGCTGTATGATGTCCTACTCAATCAAACCAATGAGCTTATAACTTGGGTCGGACCGCTTCTTGGAACTTGATATTTGGCCACGTTGTAGCTAAAGGTCCCCGGAACAGGTATGACCTGATTCCAGAGGGTCTCATCTCCGACCCTAGAAATTTTTTTTTCAGATTTATAAATTTATGAAAATATCACATGGCTTCATGATTATCTACTAAATCAAACCTATGAGCTTATAACTTGGGTCGGACCGCTTCTTGGAACTTGATATTTGGCCACGTTGTAGCTAAAGGTCCCCGGAACAGGTATGACCTGATTCCAGAGGGTCTCATCTCCAACCCTAGAACAATTTTTTTCAAATTTAAAAATTTATGAAAATATCACAAGGCTGTATGATGTCCTACTCAATCAAACCTATGAGCTTATAACTTGGCTCAGACCGCTTCTTGAAACTTGATATTTGGCCACGTTGTAGCTAAAGGTCCCCGGAACAGGTATGACCTGATTCCAGAGGGTCTCATCTCCGACCCTAGAACATTTTTTTTCAAATTTAAAAATTTATGAAAATATCGCAAGACTGTATGATGTCCTACTCAATCAAACCTATGAGCTTATAACTTGGCTCGGACCGCTTCTTGGAACTTGATATTTGGCCACGTTGTAGCTAAAGGTCCCCGGAATAGGTATGACCTGATTCCAGAGAGTCTCATCTCGGACCCTAGAAATTTTTTTTTTCAAATTTAAAAATTTATGAAAATATCACAAGGCTGTACCCAAGTAGCAATTGCAACTTGTTGAAAGTTTTAAATGTTGCACAACTGCTACACAATATTTTTTTATTGTTGGATATATTTGAAAAGAATTTCCACGGATTTTTAAACTGATTGTGCAACTATGTAACTATAGAGCTGGCCAATAGTGTTAAATATGCAAACATCAATTACAGTTGTGAAACTAATCAGAAACTTTGCTAACTTGCACAAACAGTCTAACAAGTTGCAAATGCCTCTTTGTTTGCCATTCCACCCCAAAACAGAACTGTCCAAATACCCAGTGCTCGACAAATAGCACAGCTATTGTTTTCATTATTTTGCTGCAATTAGGAACATGTTGCACAACATACAAACAAAGTGCGCTTTTTCCATAACATAGCTGTTACCAAGAGAGTTACAAATACTATACAGTAACAAAGCGTGCTACTTGGGTATGATGTCCTATTCAATCAAACCTATGAGCTTATAACTTGGCTCAGACCGCTTCTTGGCACTTGATATTTGGCACGCTGTAGCTAAAGGTCTCTGGAACAGTTATGACCTAATTCCAGAGGGTCTCATCTCCAACCCCAGAACATTTTTTTCAAATTTAAAAATTTATGAAAATATCACAAGGCTGTATGATATCCTACTCAATCAAACCAATGAGCTTATAACTTGGGTCGAACCGCTTCTTGGAACTTGATATTTGGCCACGTTGTAGCTAAAAATCCCCGGAACAGGTATGACCTGATTCCAGAGGGTCTTATCTCCGACCCTAGAAATTTTTTTTTCAGATTTAAAAATTTATGAAAATATCACAAGGCTTCATGATTATCTACTCAATCAAACCTATGAGCTTATAACTTGGGTCGGACCGCTTCTTGGAACTTGATATTTGGCCACGTTGTAGGTAAAGGTCCCCGGAACAGGTATGACCTGATTCCAGAGGGTCTCATCTCCGACCCTAGAAATTTTTTTTTCAGATTTAAAAATTTATGAAAATATCACACGGCTTCACGATTATCTACTCAATCAAACCTATGAGCTTATAACTTGGGTCGGACCGCTTCTTGGAACTTGATATTTGGCCACGTTTTAGCTAAAGGTCCCCGGAACAGGTATGACCTGATTCCAGAGGGTCTCATCTCCAACCCTAGAACAATTTTTTTCAAATTTAAAAATTTATGAAAATATCGCAAGGCTGTATGATGTCCTACTCAATCAAACCAATGAGCTTATAACTTGGGTCGGACCGCTTCTTGGCACTTGATATTTGGCACGCTGTAGCTAAAGGTCTCTGGAACAGTTATGACCTAATTCCAGAGGGTCTCATCTCCAACCCCAGAACATTTTCTTCAAATTTAAAAATTTATGAAAATATCACAAGGCTGTATGATATCCTACTCAATCAAACCAATGAGCTTATAACTTGGGTCGAACCGCTTCTTGGAACTTGATATTTGGCCACGTTGTAGCTAAAAATCCCCGGAACAGGTATGACCTGATTCCAGAGGGTCTCATCTCCGACCCTAGAAATTTTTTTTTCAGATTTAAAAATTTATGAAAATATCACAAGGCTTCATGATTATCTACTCAATCAAACCTATGAGCTTATAACTTGGGTCGGACCGCTTCTTGGAACTTGATATTTGGCCACGTTGTAGGTAAAGGTCCCCGGAACAGGTATGACCTGATTCCAGAGGGTCTCATCTCCGACCCTAGAAAATTTTTTTTCAGATTTAAAAATTTATGAAAATATCACACGGCTTCATGATTATCTACTCAATCAAACCTATGAGCTTATAACTTGGGTCGGACCGCTTCTTGGAACTTGATATTTGGCCACGTTTTAGCTAAAGGTCCCCGGAACAGGTATGACCTGATTCCAGAGGGTCTCATCTCCAACCCTAGAACAATTTTTTTTCAAATTTAAAAATTTATGAAAATATCACGTGAAAATGACGATCGTACAGCCACTGGCCAACTAAGCCGCGGAATTTCACTTTGCTGATTGTTTTCTATCTCCTGTTGTACTTCTTCGTTGCTGGCGTTCTTAGTTTGTTCGATGACCGTAGCTTTTTCGCGTCCCTCGCTTTGTTCACGCAATCTGACCGTAATCAGTGCGTTTGACCGAACCACCAAGTCCAGAATTTCAGAAATTCTAAGCTGTGTATGATAGGCGAGAATTGGAATGCTTCCAATTTGTATCTGGGAAGTATTAATAGAAAATCTTTTAAGAAATGTTACTGTGCATGGAATACATTTTGTATACCACAGCTTATCTCCCATATATAGATTATTTAAAAACATTCCGGAAATTACCGGACACTCGCTTTGCAATAACAAATCACGTTGAGTTTTCTTTTTGTTACTTAACAAATCAGTTAACATATTAGGTCTATACGAGAAAACTCTTACGGATGGAAATATACCATCTTTCGTCAAACAATTAATAAAGTTATATAACAATAGATTTATCTGGACCTTCAAAATCAACTCCAAAATACCTGGATTCAGCAAAAACTTTTTTACCATTTCTTCTACCGTTTTTATATATCTCTCCGCCTGGCCATTACTAGTAGGATTATACGGAGGACAGTTTAGGTTTTTGATTCTTTGTTTTTCTAAACATAGTTTAAAGGAATTGAAAAGAGGGCCAGTGTCAAAAACTAAAAAAAACTGTTTGTCCAAATTTTGCCATAAAATCAACTAAATATTTTTCAACTTCACTACGATCTATTCCATTCACTATCCATCCAATTTCCACCCCCTTTGAGAAATTATCTACCAATAGTAGAAAAGTATTAGATGTAAGGTGAAACGGTTTTGTAAATTTCTTCCATTTAGAAGAAAAACTTTGTTTTGGTATTAACAGCTGCTGTATTGACAACTTATAGTCAAGGTCATGAGATTGGATAGGTGTAATCATTTTTTCAATTTCTAATTTTCCAAAAATATTTGTTACTTTTTCCTTCAATATTAAAGGTACGTCGCATTCATGTCTAAATATTGTAGTGTCAGTTTTAGGAATAAATTTCGCTTCTAAACTATTTATAGGTGAAACAAAATCTTTATCGTCAATCTTAGCAAATCTTTGTTTAATTTCTGTCAGAGAGTGAACTTAAAAATAACCTGGAAGAACAAAATGAATCAGTGAACTTAACAGAGTTAAAACTCATAACGTTATTTAAAACTAAGCGGAATGATTACACAGCATATAATTATGTGATTGAAGTGAATGCTGATTCGTTTGAGACCATGCTCAAGTTAGGGCGTGTAAACATTGGCTGGGAAAGATGTAGAGTGGTTGAGTGTTTTGGAATAGTACGTTGCTTTAAATGCTGTGCGTATGGACATAAGAGTACTGAATGTAAAAACTCTCAGGTCTGCTCTAAATGCGCAGGGGACCACATTACAGCAGAATGTGCATCAGAATTACTTTGCTGTGCTAATTGCGCTCAGATGAATAAGGACCGGAAGCTGAATCTGGAGACAAAACATGCAGCCTACAGTTTCGAATGCGCTGTGTATAGGAAGCTTGTTGAAAGAAAGCGTCAGCAAATTAGTCGTGACGAATAGCAATTACCGTTGACCAGCATACCAGGATATCTGAACGGATTACTTTCTGTTACTCCAGGTAAAGCCAAAGAGGGTATATGTCCTCTCGAAGCTACCCTTGATACTGCACCCCCTCAAAATAATTTTCGGTTCCAGTCTTCTGTTGGACAACATACTCCCGGCTCCGTAGCTGATATTCATCCAGCAATCTGCAATCCAAACGATGATGACCTCACGACTGTTTCTCCAGGTAAAGCCAAAGAGAGTATATGTCCTCTCGAAGCTACTTTTGGTACTGCACCCCCTCAAAGCAATTTTCGGTTCCAGTCTACCGTTGGACAACACAATCCCGGCCCCGTAGCTGCTATTCATCAAACCATCTGCAATCTAAATTATGATGACCTCACGACTGTTTCTCCAGGTAAAGCCAAAGAGAGTATATGTCCTCTCGAAGCTACTTTTGATACTGCACCCCCTCAAAGCAATTTTTGGTTCCAGTCTACCGTTGGACAACACACTCCCGGCTCCGTAGCTGATATTCATCAAGCCATCTGCAATCTAAATTATGATGACCTCACGACTGTTTCTCCAGGTAAAGCCAAAGAGGGTATATGTCCTCTCGAAGCTACCTTTGATACTGCACCCCCTCAAAGTAATTTTCAGTTCCAGTCTACCGTTGGACAACATACTTCCGACTCCGTAGCTGACTTCCACCTAGCTATCCGTGACTCAAATTATGAAGACACCACGACTGTTTCTCCAGGTAAATGCCAGGAATGTATATGTTCCTCCGAAGCTAGACATACAGATACTGCCTCCCTTCAAATGAATTCTCGTTCCCAGCTCAGAATATACTACCAAAACGTGAGAGGACTACGCACAAAGATCGATGAGCTGTTCGTAGCTGTAACCGACGCAGAGCACGACGTCATTATCCTGACAGAAACATGGCTGAACGACGAAATCAATTCCCTGCAGCTGTTTGGACCTGGATATACGGTCTATCGTAACGATCGTGACCCAGTCGTTTCTGGTAAAAAAAGGGGCGGGGGTGTACTTATAGCTGTTTCTAATCGGTTAGCGTCTAAACAAAAAAGTTTTAACAATAACGGCGTAGAACAACTCTGGGTAAACCTTAATAGCCATGGTATTAACACATGTGTGGGCGTCGTATACCTCCCTCCGGACTCCGCAGATAACATAAACGTTATTCAGAACCATATTCAATCCGCACTTGACATTGCTAATTCGCTAGAACCCCAAGCTTCTCATTTGTTATTTGGAGATTACAACCAGCCTGGTCTTGTATGGAAAACGACTTCTTTCGGTTATGCTTACGCCGACCATTCCGACTCATCCCTTTCGAGATCTAGCGTTGCTTTACTAGACGGGATGTCATTACTCAACATGCTGCAAATGTGTACCATCACGAACAGACTAAATCGCACGTTAGATCTTCTGTTTGTAAATGAAGATGCATACAAGAACTGCCATGTCTATCGTGCAGATGAGCCACTCGTTGAAATAGATTCGCATCACCCTCCCCTCTTAGTTGAGCAGACCTGTCCTGGACAGGTTATTTTTGACGAGATTCTTGACGATTTGAAGTATAACTTTTCAAAAACCGATTTTCCTGGACTCAACAACTCACTGCAAACGATTGACTGGGTGACTTTGCTCAATAACGCAACCGATGTAAATGACGCAGTAGAAGAGTTCTCATCGATCCTGACCCAACTGTTTGAAATATATGTCCCAGCCCCGCGTCCTAAACCAAAACCACTTTGGTCCAATCGACGTCTCCGAGAACTTAAACGACTGAGGGCAGCCGCGCTTCGGCACTACACTAACCGACGAAATCCCAATACAAAGCGGGAATTCATATATGCTAGCAACAATTACAAAGCTTATAACCGCTTCCTATACTCTCGGCATGTATTACAAACGCAATCTGACCTTGAGCGAAATCCGAAACGTTTCTGGTCTTTTGTAAATGAGAAGCGTAAAGAGAGTGGACTTCCTTCTAGTATGACTCTGGCAAATGAAACTTCTAGCACGACTCGCGGTATCTGTAACCTGTTTGCAAAACATTTTTCGTGTGCATTTGAAACAGTTCCGACTACTCCAGAACAGGTCGAAATCGGACTACGAGATGTTCCCAGGGGTGTGATGGACCTAGGTAACATCCATTTTACGGAGGAAGACATTGTTGCTGCTACTGATAAATTGAAATCTTCGACTTCGGCTGGTCCTGATGGGATTCCTGCCATTATTTTAAAAAGATGTGCGAGTGCCCTTTCCGCTCCCCTAAAGCTGATTTTTAATCTATCTTTGTCGCAAGGGACGTTTCCTCTTTGTTGGAAAAAATCGGTTATGTTTCCTGTTTTAAAAAAAGGTGATAAGCAGGACATAGCAAATTATCGGGGCATAACCTCTCTCTGTGCGGGGTCCAAGTTATTTGAAATTCTAGTAAGCAATGTATTGTTCCGGGAAGCCAAAACATATATATCAACAGATCAACACGGGTTCTTCCCAGGTAGATCAACATCCACGAATTTAGCACAATTCACTTCACACTGTATTAAAAGTTTTGAATGCGGAGCACAAGTGGATACTATTTATACAGATCTCAAAGCAGCATTCGATCGTGTTGATCACTCGCTCCTACTGGCGAAGATAGAAAGATTGGGTGCCTCACTCAACTTCACCAAGTGGCTTAAATCATACCTTGTAGGTCGTACCTTATCTGTCAAACTAGGAAATGTTGAGTCACATAACTTTATAAATTTATCAGGTGTGCCCCAGGGTAGTAATCTTGGACCCTTGCTGTTCTCCTTGTTCTTCAATGACGTTTGTAATGTCCTTCCACCAGGATGCAAACTTATCTATGCAGATGACCTTAAACTGTTTCTTATTGTACGATCTGAATTGGACTGCATTGAACTACAGCGACAACTAGATGAATTTTGTAACTGGTGCACTCGAAATCGGTTGACTATCAGTGTATCCAAATGCTCAGTAATTTCTTTCACGCGCAGAAAAAATCCAATTTTGTGGTGTTATACTATCTCAGGGAAACTACTGGATAGAGTGTCAGTTGTCAGGGACCTTGGTGTACAGCTGGATTCTAAATTGACGTTTAGAGATCACTATTCCCACATCATTGCGAAAGCCAATCGGAACCTTGGTTTTATCATTAGAATAGCCAAAGAGTTTACTGACCCATACTGTCTGAGAGCACTGTAC
The DNA here is from genome assembly GCF_030247195.1 of Topomyia yanbarensis. Taxonomy (NCBI): domain Eukaryota; kingdom Metazoa; phylum Arthropoda; class Insecta; order Diptera; family Culicidae; genus Topomyia; species Topomyia yanbarensis. The sequence goes on along the minus strand of NC_080670.1, from coordinate 93,833,916 downwards.
TTCTCTCTTGTACGCTCCATCCTGGAAGCTTCAGCTATCATTTGGTGCCCGTACACAAATGTCTGGATTACCAGAATTGAATCTATACAAGCTAGGTTTCTCAGATATGCCCTTAAAACCTTGCCATGGCGCAACCCGATAGAGTTGCCACCTTACATTGAACGCTGTCGTCTGCTCGACATGGACCCTCTTTCAAAAAGGCGAAATATATCCAGAGCCGTGTTTGTAGGGAAAGTTCTAACAGGTGAAATAGATGCCCCAAATATATTTTCTCAGATTAATGTAAATGTGCCCGCTAGAAGCATAAGATCGTGGAATTTTTTAAGACTTGACTATCAAAGTACTGATTATGGACAGAATGAACCCATAAGGGCGATGTGTAGCGTATTTAATAATGTTTATGAATGTTTTGACTTCTCTGTATCAAGTGACGTTTTTAAAAATAGGCTTAAACGGCTAACTTAGTGCATAAGATGTGATTTAGATAGTGATTTTGATTTGTTAGATGTATTATTAGTAACACATTGTAATGTAATGTAATGTTATGTAATGTAATGTGTAGTATTGTTTAATATGTATATGTGAAAAGATAATGAGGTTTTTACGCGCATTTGGAGGTTGTTTGATGGACTCCAAATGGGCTTTTCCTCATTCTATATTTCATGTAGACCATGTAGGTCAGATGAAAAATAAATAAATAAATAAATAAACAACGCACACATTCTCGTGATTCATGATTGAGAAAGGCATAATTGCACCGCTAGGTGGATTAAAATAGGTTTTTTGTGGCTGAGTTCGACAGAATTGACAGCGGTTATTCCTCTACCCAGTCAAACTAGTCCGGAACCGGTTCGGACTTCCAGCAGTTCAAATGCATCAACCGATAGAGTCGGAATCGGTTGTTTTCTTTGAGCAAGATTCCATACTGAATCCATTCAGGATTTAGAATCGGTTCCGGAATGGATTTTACGGATAGTTGAGATAGGTTGGTGTGGCCGCGCTAGTGTTTATCGCATATAAATTCAAATGTTTACACAAGTTTTTTAAATATTTTTGTTCGATCATGCCGCAATTGTCAAAAACTTGAATTTCATGGGCAAAACATTTATGGTTTAATACGCTGACACTTAAAATTTAAAAGTGATGACAGTCGATCGTGTCATCGGGTGGCACACTTAAGTTTTAAGTGTAATTTTCTTAAAGGGCAAATGGAAATCTCTTGAACTCTCAGTGTGGCTTGAAACTTAAAACTTGTGTGAAATCTCTTCGAAAAAAAGTGTAGATTATTTACTGTGTAACCCTCTAAGAACGGTTGGTTTCAAAATCGTCCAATGAAGGACGTTCGTTGGACCAATTTGGACAACGTCCAAATAACCGTTCAACGAACGTCCATCGTTGGACCCGTGTTGAACGATTTTGAAACAATTTTTTGGACGTCTCAGTGGGAAACCAAATACATGCTTTTGAAAAACGCCCATTTCAGTAGTGATGTCTGATTTTTGCAAATAATCGATTATCCGTTAATCGAATAATTTTTGAGAGCTTGATTAATTCATTCGATTAATCGACTAAGATAATCGATTAAAATCAATAATCGATTACTTAGTAAATCCTAGTTTGTCAACCAAAAATAAAAAGGTCGCTCGACACATTTTGAAAAATTTGGAGAAGTCTGGTCATATTTTTTTGCACTGCGACTTTCATTTTCAATGCCACCCTTCATTAATTATGCTCTCGATTAATTGATAGCAGCTACTCGATTTGCTCGATTATACCGAAAGCTTGTAATCGATTATTGATTTTTCGATTATTTTAGAAATTAATCGATTATTTGCGTTAATCGAATAAAAAAAGACATCGCTACATTTCAGTTTGAAACAGTCATTCGCCAAAGAGAATAGTGAAAGAGACGAAGAGTGAAAATCAGTCAAAACGGCAACACTCCCTTTATGATGATTTCAACACTAGAATTTTGGCAACCGCTTCTACAGGCAGCACTTTAAATGACTCCTATTATATTTTGAAAACAAACCGTATGTCGATCGATGGATTTGTTTATCAAACGATGTGCATTTCGAAACAAAGAGATGAAATAATTCTAAAGCTTATTTTTACTCATACATATACTCTAGAATGAACCTTACAATCACGATTGAGCTAAATTCTGACGAAAATTCAAATTTCTTTTTTGATAGAAGTACAATACTTATCTCCTCCAACTCAGGCATGAGTAATGTTTATTTACATTGCACGATTGGTCTGCTCAATAAGGTATTTTTGGCTTCACACTATTCGTCTCTTTCCCTATTCTCTTTGTCATTCGCCACGTTTTAGATTCAACAAAACGATTTGTTGATTCAAAAAGGCCTGATTCTTCTGCGTGCTGCAGAGATGCCAGATTTGCAGACAAGTCTGCAAGTTCGCAGACTTTTAATTTATGCTGCAGATTTTTTGGATGACGCAGATATTTGCAGATTTTCTAGTTTTGTTGCAGATATTTGCAGATTTTTAAGTTTTGTTGCAGATATTTGCAGATTTTTGAATATAAAGTCTTTTGGTTACACTAGCTTTCCTGACATTTTTTGTTCTTCTCAGACTTTTAAAATTATTATTGCAGACATTTGGAAAAGGTACCTGGCATCTCTGGCGTGCTGATCATTTCTAAACAAGAAATTGAGAGAAATGCAGTTACGATGCAATCCATGGACCTGATATCATCGGATTCCTGTTCTTGCTAGGTCATAGCTGAACCAGTGAATTCCAGTAGAACCTCGAAGGAGAGCAATACAATCTGATCGTGGTCAGCAGCTAAAAGTGAAATTTAAGAAACATATATGAAAATAAATCTCATACATATTGCGGCGTATTGTGTCTTACCGGTTTTACCGCTTCGTACGTATAATCTAGTTGTGTTGTGTTTTCGGCAGCCTGAAGTTAATTCATCGTTGGCTCTCGCTGGGAAAGTTCGTCATTGTTATTCTAGTTTTTCCAATGATCACATCGGTATATGCTCTTGTAGAAAAACCATCCCTAAGCAAAGATTATGGTTATGCGTTTACTTCAGTGATTTCCACGAACATCTGGAGGATATCAAATATTTCCGAAATAGCTCCGCGCTCAGAACCTGAATGAGGGGATTTTTTCTTCATAAAACGTTTATTTGACACGGCATTTGCAAAAGCTTTTTTACGCCGGGTTTTTTGCCTTTCTCATATAGCAAGGTTATGCAATCACTCTGAAAAACCTAAGAGAAGAGAAGACAATCGCGTAGCTAATTTGATCCAGTCCTAACCTCAATATTGAACCAGCTTCTGATTGGTCATTTTGCCAGTCATGAGCGTTCATTATATTTACAATCGGGATGGAAAACAGTGCTGCTGAATCTATTCTGGCTATTTTTCATACACATCAACATTTCGTGCAAATTGCATAAAAGAACTGAATGACGATATAGTTACGTGTATTGTTAAGAGAGACATGAACAAATATTAAATTTAATTTTTAAATGCAGCTAGCATTGCAAATTCTTGGTAGAGGTGCGATCTTTTAGGTACAATTATTTTCGGCAATTGTAAGAAGCATTCAAAGGGAATCTGGCAACGATGAACGCTTGTTGTCTTCATATTTACGGCAGGGCCAAGTCGAGAAAATTAAGAAGAGTAAGAAGCCTGTTATCGTCTCTTCTCTTATGGGGTTTTTCATTGAAAAACCCCGGGGCGGTGTATTGCACTGGTGTTGCATTTTCTAGCAGTAGAGCAGGCCACTAGACGTATTTCATTCCCACTTCTGCTAGAAAGTGCAAAACCAGTGCAATCTACTGCCCTGGTGTTTTTCAATGAAAAACGACATTAGTGAAAAACGTCAACCTAATCCCGGCCCGGAGGGCCGAGTGTCATATCCCATTCGACTCAGCTCGTCGAGATCGGAAAAAGTCTGTATGTGTGTGTATGTGTGTATGTTTGTGTGTGGGTGTATGTGTGTGTATGTATGTGCGTATGTGTCAAATAATGTCACTCATTTTTCTCAGAGATGGCTGGACCGATTTGCCCAAACTTATGTCGTTTTTCATTGAAAAACACCGGGGCGGTGGATTGCACTGGTTTTGCACTTTCTAGCAGAAGTGGGAATGAAACACGTCTAGTGGCCTGCTCTTCTGCTAGAAAATGCAACACCAGTGCAATCCACCGCCCCGGGGTTTTTCAATGAAAATCCCCTTAGTCTCAAATGAAAGGTGCAACCTTCCCATCGGCTGCTATTGTATTTTGGATCGATCGGAATTCTGGTTCCGTAATTACGGTATCAGAGTGCGGCCACACAGAAATTTCTCATATAAACTATACGAAAAATTAAAAATAGAATTTTTATTTTTGATGCTAAATGTGTTCAAGGTGCATGAAACGTCGAGATTTGATGCAAACTCGAAAAAAAATTTGACGACAATTCACTTTTTTGGATTTTGGCACATTTTTGCCTTTCTCATATAGAAAGGTTATGCAATCACTCTGAAAAACGTCAACCTAATCCCGGCCCGGAGGGCCGAGTGTCATATCCCATTCGACTCAGCTCGTCGAGATCGGAAAAAGTCTGTATGTGTGTATGTATGTGTGTGTATGTATGTGCGTATGAGTCAAATAATGTCACTCATTTTTCTCAGAGATGGCTGGACCGATTTGCCCAAACTTAGTCTCAAATGAAAGGTGCATCCTTCCCATCGGCTGCTATTGAATTTTGGATCGATCGGAATTCTGGTTCCGGAATTACGGTATTCAGAGTGCGGCCACACAGAAATTTCTCATATAAACTATAGGAAAAATTAAAAATAGAATTTTTATTTTTGATGCTAAATGTGCTCAAGGTGCATGAAACGTCGAGATTTGATGCAAACTCGAAAAAAAATTTGACGACAATTCACTTTTTTGGATTTTGGCACATTTTTGCCTTTCTCATATAGAAAGGTTATGCAATCACTCTGAAAAACGTCAACCTAATCCCGGCCCGGAGGGCCGAGTGTCATCCCATTCGACTCAGCTCGTCGAGATCGGAAAAAGTCTGTATGTGTATGTATGTGTGTGTATGTATGTATGTGTGTGTGTATGTATGTGCGTATGTGTCCAATAATGTCACTCATTTCTCTCAGAGATGGCTGGACCGATTTGCCCAAACTTAGTCTCAAATGAAAGGTGCAACCTTTTCATCGGCTGCTATTGAATTTTGGATCGATCGGAATTCTGGTTCCGGAATTACGTTATTCAGAGTGCGGCCACACAGAAATTTCTCATATAAACTATAGGAAAAATTAAAAATAGAATTTTTATTTTTGATGCTAAATGTGTTCAAGGTGCATGAAACGTCGAGATTTGATGCAAACTCGAAAAAAAAATTGACGACAATTCACTTTTTTGGATTTTAGCACATTTTTGCCTTTCTCATATAGAAAGGTTATGCAATCACTCTGAAAAACGTCAACCTAATCCCGGCCCGGAGGGCCGAGTATCATATCCCATTCGACTCAGCTCGTCGAGATCGGAAAAAGTCTGTATGTGTGTGTGTGTATGTGTGTGTATGTATGTGCGTATGTGTCCAATAATGTCACTCATTTTTCTCAGAGATGGCTGGACCGATTTGCCCAAACTTAGTCTCAAATGAAAGGTGCAACCTTCCCATCGGCTGCTATTGAATTTTGGATCGATCGGAATTCTGGTTCCGGAATTACGGTATTCAGAGTGCGGCCACACAGAAATTTCTCATATAAACTATAGGAAAAATTAAAAATAGAATTTTTATTTTTGATGCTAAATGTGTTCAAGGTGCATGAAACGTTGAGATTTGATGCAAACTCGAAAAAAAATTTGACGACAATTCACTTTTTTGGATTTTGGCACATTTTTGCCTTTCTCATACGAAAGGTTATGCAATCACTCTGAAAAACGTCAACCTAATCCCGGTCCGGAGGGCCGAGTGTCATATCCCATTCGACTCAGCTCGTCGAGATTGGAAAAAGTCTGTATGTGTGTGTGTATGTGTGTATGTATGTGTGTGTATGTGTGTATGTATGTGCGTATGTGTCAAATAATGTCACTCATTTTTCTCAGAGATGGCTGGACCGATTTGCCCAAACTTAGTCTCAAATGAAAGGTGCAACCTTCCCATCGGCTGCTATTGAATTTTGGATCGATCGGAATTCTGGTTCCGGAATTACGGTATTCAGAGTGCGGCCACACAGAAATTTCTCATATAAACTATAGGAAAAATTAAAAATAGAATTTTTATTTTTAATGTGTTCAAGGTGCATGAAACGTCGAGATTTGATGCAAACTCGAAAAAAAATTGACGACAATTAACTTTTTTGGATTTTGGCACATTTTTGCCTTTCTCATATAGAAAGGTTATGCAATCACTCTGAAAAACGGCAACCTAATCCCGGCCCGGAGGGCCGAGTGTCATATCCCATTCGACTCAGCTCGTCGAGATAGGAAAAAGTCTGTATGTGTGTATGTATGTGTGTATATGTGTGTGTATGTATGTGCGTATGTGTCAAATAATGTCACTCATTTTTCTCGGAGATGGCTGGACCGATTTGCCCAAACTTAGTCTCAAATGAAAGGTGCAACCTTCCCATCGGCTGCTATTGAATTTTGGATGGATCGGAATTCTGGTTCCGGAATTACGGTATTCAGAGTGCGGCCACACAGAAATTTCTCATATAAACTATACTGCCCATATACGCATAAGAGTCCCATATGGAATTTTGTCGAAAATGAGATATCTGTTGGATTGTATTCTGTATCATGTAACCCGAGACAGTTGGAGCCGGAGCCTAAATCAATATTTAGCGGATGGCTTAAGCGCCACTCCCGAAGGAGACCATTCGCCTTGTTCGGTTTGCCCAGCTATTGAGACCCCTCCTACGGGCGGGTACCATTTGTCTCTGAGTTCTGGCTCCAGAATGGTCCAACTGGACTCAGGTCCCTTGATTACCAGTCTGAAAACATTCGCTAGAAATCAACAACAGTATGCAAAGAAGGCCTCAGACCGGTATAATTGAATAGCTCTAACGCTTTTTATCATCACGGGCAAAGATCTACTCAAACACAAGGTCCCCAATCGTGGCCGATTTAGGAAAGGTGGAGCCGAAGGAAAAAGGAGTCAACTCTGCTCGCTAAAAACGGAAACGACCGAAAATCGTGAAACTACCTACACCAGAAAATACCAAAAAATAGTTTACTGCAAAAAAAACTGTTTAATCACTTCAACTCATAATTCGCTTACAAAAAAATATTTATTTCACATTTCGGGTCTCGAACCCAGGCCTTCCAACTTGCTAGCTAATTTCCTTGCAGCGCGCTAACCAACATGGTCACTGCTTATCCTGTCTCTCTCCCTTCCCAAAGCATATCAAAAATCTAACTACCTAACGTGGTGTTCATCCGAAAATGAGTGGCTCAACTTACGGTGCGTGCATATACAGTCGGCGTGTTGGCGTGTAATACAGCGATTTCATCGCTGACCTAGGATTTTCACGGGGTGGGAAAAATGAAACCGCCGAACAAAAAACTTGATAATCGGGTTTCGAACCCGGGCTTTTTGAGCTTGTCACGAAAACGCTGTCACTTAGCTCACTGAACCGGCATTTGCGGGTTTAAACAAAATTGATCATGCGCATGTCAAAAAAAGGAAATGAGTACTCACACTACCATGGTTTTACGTGGGTCGCTCGAAGATCCTGTCCGCTGGAGATGCTGATCCGGTTGCCACAAACGATTTGCCCGGTCGTTTGCTGGCAGAGTCTGACCTGATGGAGGTCACTGCATTACATGTTTCCCACGTGGGTTGATCGATAGTCGGTGCCCAGCAACTGGACGTATGCTGGCAACGACGCTGCTCCCTAGCTAGCGCGAATTTGACGGTCGTCGCTCTTCCGGATGGTTCACCGGGAACTTTGTAGCTAGATGGCGGGGTCAGAAGCGGTTGCTGACGGATGATGATCGGTGTGACGGGATGCTGCAGCTTCAAACCTGCACGAAAAACACGCATCCAACGACAAGTTGGAATTAGGGCACGCACTGCACTGGCCACCATTTGCACCTTACCTTAATTCGGGAATACCGACTCTAAACCACTGCTTCGATATGCGGGAAGCCACTTAACTTGTACGAGTTAGAACTGGGAAGGGAAAACTAATTACTGGCAAAACTGATATAGAGAATCTCACGATTTTTATCTTTTACCTATAAAACCACACCGAGGCGCGAGAAAAAAACTAAACCACTCCTGCCTCTTCCACGATCCAGAACAAAGTGAAAAATCAGATCTTTGGAGTCCTCAGTTTAAAGCATGAGTCATATCTTCGTGACCGGAACTACGCAATCGTTCACGAAATTACGCAAGTTTCCCCGAAGCCTTTTTTTGTATACGGCTTCAATTTCTTTTGAATATCCCCAGACCTCGATCCTCTACCACCAAATCCCGGGTGCTGCCGAATGGCTTTCAAAACCCAGAGACAAATAGTTTCCCCTCCACTATAGCTTATTCTGCGGTTAAAGGTCGCAGAAAGGGTTATCTCAAAAGCGGGGCGACGCCTGCGTCGCGACCACCCGCCAAAAGTAACTCGGCTCCAACCACGGCTGGATCCGGTGGGTGCTCAACCACTCATCTGACAGTTCATTCGAAGGAACTCCAACCAACCACTCACTCTCATTCGCATTTCGGGAGAAATTACAGAAGCTTTTACCCATGCTGAGCGGACCAGTTATTCGAGGGGCCGCTCGATATTATTTACATTCATATCGTAGTACTACAATCACCACTGAATCATAATACACAAATAAGATTACCAGGATTGTTCAGAAAATATCGAAAAAAATACCACAACATGGTTGTCCCATCCATAAGGCTCAATGAAAAATGTAAATCTTGAACAGCGTTTTTCTGGGCTTGCTGTTTTTCAATATGGGACTCTTATGCATATACGGGCAGTATAGGAAAAATTAAAAATAGAATTTTTTTTGATGCTAAATGTGTTCAAGGTGCATGAAACGTCGAGATTTGATGCAAACTCGAAAAAAAATTTGACGACAATTCACTTTTTTGGATTTTAGCACATTTTGCCTTTCTCATATAGAAAGGTTATGCAATCACTCTGAAAAACGTCAACCTAATCCCGGCCCGGAGGGCCGAATGTCATATCCCATTCGACTCAGCTCGTCGAGATCGGAAAAAGTCTGTATGTGTGTATGTATGTGTGTGTATGTGTGTGTATGTATGCGCGTATGTGTCAAATAATGTCACTCATTTTTCTCAGAAATGGCTGGACCGATTTGCCCAAACTTAGTCTCAAATGAAAGGTGCAACCTTCCCATCGGCTGCTATTGAATTTTGGATCGATCGGAATTCTGGTTCCGGAATTACGGTATTCAGAGTGCGGCCACACAGAAATTTCTCATATAAACTATAGGAAAAATTAAAAATAGAATTTTTATTTTTGATGCTAAATGTGTTCAAGGTGCATGAAACGTCGAGATTTGATGCAAACTCGAAAAAAAATTTGACGACAATTCACTTTTTTGGATTTTGGCACATTTTTGCCTTTCTCATATAGAAAGGTTATTGAAAGTACATGAAAGTACATGAATTGTTGTTTATTACCTTCACCAACAGGCCCCTTGGCCCCGATGGTGGTTGCTTAAACTAATTACATTTTAGTATTGACAACATTTTCACTTTTATCGCATTCCGCGTCCTGTTGAAGTCAAAGGCCGTCGCCACACTGTTAAAAATTCGTTGGAGTCCGGTAACAGCGCTCTGGCAACCATAGTTGGTTCTCCTGAACGGAACTCGCAGAAGGGAGTTATTGCGTAGAGCTCGAACGCGGGCTTGAAGATTCAGACGTCCGAGGATTGTAGGGCAGTCCACTCTGGCAGAGAGTAAGTCCGAGACGAACAGGGCTCGAGAGCAGTCCCTCCGAATGCTGAGTTTATCGAGGTGTATTAGCTGGCAACGATTTTCATAGCTCGGCAGCTGAAATCTGTTTCGCCATGGGAGATGACGAAGGGCGAAGCGTATGAACCTGCGTTGGACAGCCTCGATTCTGTCAATCCCGTTCTGGTAGTACGGATTCCAAACAGCTGAACAATATTCTAACGTTGAGCGGACCAACGCGCAGTAAAGCGATTTAAGACAATATACGTCCCTGAAGTTTTTCACTATTCGGAAGATGAACCCAAGCTGTCGTGATGCCTTATCCACGATGTATGACGTATGTGGTTTGAATGTTAATGCCGAATCCATGATGACTCCAAGATCTTTGATGTGAGAGTGTCTTGGAATGCTCGAGCCGAAGAAATGGTAGTTAAACTGAGTCGGTTGTCGTTTCCGCGTGAACGTAACGATTGAGCATTTGCTCGGGTTTAAAACCATTCTGTTTAGATCACACCACGTACTAAAGCTGTTCAGTTCCCTCTGAAGAAGCTCGGCATCGGTTTTATCCCGTATTTGTTGAAAAAATTTCATGTCGTCGGCGAAAGAAAGGCGGGGTCCTTGTAATGTGAAATTGACGTCATTAAAGTAGAGGAGGAATATTACTGGACCGAGATGGCTTCCTTGTGGTATGCCGGATGTAGCGAAGAAGGGTGCAGATAGACAGTCCTTAATGCTGATTTGGAGTTGCCTTCCATCGAGGTAGGAACGAAACCAGCGCAGAAGTTGTCCATGAATGCCGAGTTTGTCCAACTTCGCTATTGCGATATCATGGTTGATTTTGTCGAAGGCCGCAGATAGATCCATATAAATGGCATCGGTTTGCAATCCGTCAGCGAATCCATCCATTACATATGTTGTGAGCGAGAGCAGGTTTGTCGTTGTCGATCGTTTAGGCATGAAACCGTGTTGGTCATCTGCAATGTAGTGTTTGCAGTGAAAGAAAATAGGATCTAACACAACCAACTCGAACAGTTTTGATACAGCACTTAAGCACGAAATTCCCCGATAATTGTCAATGTTCGATTTGTTTCCTTTTTTATGAACTGGAAACATGTGTGCTGCTTTCCAGCAGGAAGGGAATGTACCAGTAGTGAGTGATAGCTCGAAGACTCGCCGAAGTGGTTCAAGAAGCCCGCTGATGCACTTTTTGACAAAATGGTTGATGGCTCGTCCTAGAGAAGGAGTTAAATTAGCGGCGGCAGCGACTTGTTGTGGTGGCAGGCGCTCGTTGGAAAAAACGCTTGAAAATTTGTCGGAGAACAGTTGGCAAATTTCCTTAGTGTCAGTGCCTAAAACTCTATTAAACGACATACAAGATGGCAAACCGGATTCTTTTCGCTGCTCGTTAACATACTTCCAGAACGACTTGGGCTTGGATTTCAGTTGACGCTCGACGTTTCGCTGGTGTCTAAAAAGGCGCGTCTGCTTTGTTGTTTGTATTCGTGGTTGAGATGAAAGTAGTGATTTCGTAATGCAAGTGTCTTATGCTTCGAGAATTTTTTAAATGCAGCTCGTTTGGCAGATTTTAAACGTCTTAGGACGGTTGATTGCCAGGGAGGGTGTTCATCGGTACTAATTGTTCGTTTTTGTACATGACGGTCGGTAAGGTAGTTAAGAATACTAGAAAACGTCATCGCTGCTTCGTTCGCGTCGTCATTGTTAATATTTTCGTCCCAGTTAATATCAACCAGCGTGCTAACGATGCTGTCGTAGTCAGCGTTTTTAAAATCGTAGACGATAGAGCTTGAGACGTCTTCAAAATTAACTCCTAGGTTACCAGCGAATACAAGATGTAGTGGGGGATGATGACGTACCTGCTTGACTAAAGGAGTCGGTGCAGTGCAGCAGTACGGAGCGCAGTCCCGGGCACTTACAAAGCAGAGGTCCAATGTACGTCCATTCTCGTTGGTGACATTATTAATTTGCCGAAGAGTTGCGCTACTGTAGTTGTCCAAAATACAACTGGCATTGTTAATAAGCGCAGATTTTTCGATATCCAATCGTAGAAAACCATTACTTGCTTGGCACCACGTCAAGCCAGGTAAGTTGAAGTCGCCCAGTATAACGATATCATCAGACGGGGCGGCGATCGAGGCGATAAAATAAACGGAGGAAAGATGTACATCGATCAGGCTGGAATCACGAATTCTGTCAGGTGGAAAATACACAACACACAGGAGCAGATTGCGATCAGCAAGTTTCACTGATATCCACACTTGCTCGGAGCTCGCCCACCGGTCATCGTTGATCACTCGGGCTTTTATACCACGGCGAACGGCGATAAGAACACCACCGCCTGATGTCTTGTGGCTGTTGAGGGCATTGCGGTCATAGCGGTAGACATCGAATGTTGAACCAAAGACCTGGCGAGACAGAATACGATTGTCGAGCCACGTCTCGGTCAAGGCGATAATGTCGTAACAGCAACCCGTGGTCGCGAGCAAATAGCTGTCCGTTGATGAATTTAAGCCACCAACATTCTGGTAGTAAACCTCGATGTTGTTGGAGGACGGATCAGGTAAAGCAGAGAGCGAAGCCATGTTGCCATGTAGGAAGATCCTTTCGTCAATCCCACGAACAGTATCGGAACGGTTCACGGTCGCCTGGTCGGCTGTGGTGAGGGATTCGAGGCATCCCGAATCAACTGTGTCGCGCCCCAAAATACGATTATCGTCGTCGTCGAGAGAAATGGTTGGCATCTGATAACAAGATGTCGGAGCAAAAGGCAAAAAACTGGAAGCGAAGAATACATCAGCGCTTGAAGTGTTCGGAACAGATGTATACTTGCCATTTGCGGCAGGTTGGAAGATCCTTTCACCCATCCCACACACAGGACCGGGACGACTGATGATCGCTGGCTGCAAGTGCTCGACTGTGGCGGGGGGATCGAGGGCTTCCATAGTGCCAACTGCGGTGCGTCCCAGTATGCGTTGGAACCCGATGGCGGAATGCGGAGAGCAGGAACGGGGTGGTAACAGCTTGCGGCGAGAGTCGTACGATGAGCTAGAAGCGTGAATCGGTTCAACCGTTGTATCGTTACAATTTTTATAATACTTGCCGGCTTGAAAGACCCTTTCCCCACCCACACACAGTGATGCCACAAGTACAGATTTATCTAGAAAGGTACAGATTTTTGAAGCATTTTTGGTACAGAATCTGTACGGTACAGATTACAGATTTTTGTGAAAAAGTACAAATTGGTACAGATTTTTTTACATGACAGCAAGGTAAAATAAGTTAAGCCTGCGATGCATCCCAGTAAACCGCAGGTAAACGTTGTGTTAGGCAGCAGTGATGGCAAGAATTTGAAGTGGAGCTGGTACTGATTGAGCTTGAACTGAAGCTCACATTAGAATGCGCAAGGCAAAAACCTGCTTCCAGCAAATCAAAGGGATGATGTCTAAGTGAAAGCCTAGCGAATCTTCTCGGAGTGCATACATTTACTCTGACCTGCTCCATTTGAATTCCAAGCAGGTTTCTCGTATCCTATTGATATTACTAGCCCCATCTCAGCTTCTTGCCGCTACTCTGTTGGCCACCATTGGTTACAAAGTGGCAGCGAGAAATTGAGCTGTAGCTCATATTGATATTACCCAGTCAAACTCACACGGAATTCTAACTGGTTTCTTTCGGAATTCCAGCTCAAATAAAACAACCGAGTCAGAATGTCTGGTTTGATTTCCCCGAATGAAAAATATGTATAAGAAAAATGATTTTTTAAAAACAACTTTGTTATTATTTGGGTACAGAATCCGGTACAGATTTTTCTATAGAAGAGTACAGATAGAAAAGATTTTTCAACTCCCGGTACAGATTTAATTGTGGCAACACTGCCCACACATACAGGACCGGGACGACTGATGAACGCTGGCGGCAAGGGCTCGACTGTAGCGGGGGGATCGAGGGCTTCCATAGTACCAACTGCGTTGCATCCCAGTATGCGATCGGCATCGATACTCCTTCACAAGGGCGGTGTGGCTTGGTATAGTGGCATGGCCAATCGTTGCGGAGTCCTCTGCAGGACCATTGATGGGCCGGGTTGCATTAGAGAGGTACATGCTTCTTCTGGAGGCGGTGGAAAATCAGTCGGCGGGCTCCAAATGTTCTGGGTACGGCTGTCTTCGAATTCCCTGAACAGTATGCCTTGCGGCCATGTGTCAGGATTAAGAGCTGCATCACGGTACTTTGGGTGAACTCCAACTTTGAAGGATATGAAGTTCAAAGTACTGACGTCTATGCCTTTTTTAACAAGCGGAATAACCTTTATCTCCTCGTTGTAATTTAGTCCTTCTTTTGACATTTTTTCGACAGTCTCTTTGCTAACGCTATGATGAAAGCGGGAAGATACATCCAGAGCAACGGCGCGGGAGGTGGAACCGCAACAATGTTGCTATTATCGACTACCTTTCGACCACCAACAAGAATATTGCTCGGATCAGGGCCATCCTCGCGACGACGTTTCTGAGGTGGTCGAGAGGTACCGGAGTTTGGCCGGACTGGAGTAGCTGTTGAAACCTTTCTAGCCAGGCGCGAAATTTGCTGGTTATTTTTGGATAACTCGGCCTTTAGTTCAGCACAGACGTCATCCGTTTTCCCAGCGATAACACATCCAAGTGAAGAAACGGTGTCGCGAAAGCGAGCAAACTTCATCAGCTTGACACATTCATTGCACATTCAAAATAAGTTTGGGTTTTCCGCAAGTTTTTTCAAAAACGGCTTGTTAAGTTGTTTCCCACATTGCATATGTACCACATTTTTGCAAAAACCCATACATTCAATAAAGTCGTCATCCGATTTGACGGTTTTCGCGCAGTGATCGCATGCACTTGCCATAATGCGTGCCGATCTGAGAATGCGAATAATGAAATATAGATGGCGCTGCGTTCGGTGGAAAGTTTTGGTGGTTAAGTCACAGAAGTTCACTCAGTTACGTTCTTCGCTGATTTTTTCGCAACACAAAAGCAAACAGGAGACACTTTCACACTGCACAATAACAATGTTAAAAACAAAATACTGAGTCGATTAACACGACAAACAACGATAAAAACTTCACAAATCTCGTCAAAAAGTAAAAATAGTTGGAGCGATTTATGTAAACAACTAATCGGTAGGAACACACTGAACCAAAAGACAGTTATGCAATCACTCTGAAAAACGTCAACCTAATCCCGGCCCGGAGGGCCGAGTGCCATATCCCATTCGACTCAGCTCGTCGAGATCGGAAAAAGTCTGTATGTGTGTATGTATGTGTGTGTATGTATGTGCGTATGTGTCAAATAATGTCACTCATTTTTCTCAGAGATGGCTACACCGATTTGCCCAAACTTAGTCTCAATTAAAAGGTGCAACCTTCCCATCGGCTGCTATTGAATTTTGGATCGATCGGAATTCTGGTTCCGGAATTACGGTATTCAGAGTGCGGCCACACAGAAATTTCTCATATAAACTATAGGAAAAATTAAAAATAGAATTTTTATTTTTGATGCTAAATGTGTTCAAGGTGCATGAAACGTCGAGACTCGAAAAAAAATTTGACGACAATTCACTTTTTTGGATTTTGGCACATTTTTGCCTTTCTCATATAGAAAGGTTATGCAATCACTCTGAAAAACGTCAACCTAATCCCGACCAAATTTTTTTTTCGACTCGCATAAGGTTTCTGGATTTTAACAGGGGCGTAGTTGATGGTTTGCGGAGAGGAGTTACACCCCCCCCCCTCTACTGTTCACTCCCCGCCTTTAAAAATCTCCTTAAATCACCCCTCAAAACACCACCCCATCCAGCCCTCATACCCCTCCCTTTCAACCCCATCATCTTTAAACCACCACTATATCACGAAGCATACCAATTTAAGCTGGGGAGTCGTTCGTTCATGGGACATACCCACCCCGCATGACAAAATGAGTTAGCAATAGGGTTCGCAGTACCGACCCTTTTTGGCGAGAACCGGTACTACGGTACTGAAACCCTCAGTACCGGTAAAGTACCGGTACTCGAATATTTTTTTTAAAAAAATCGAAAAAAGCTTCAAAGTGAAATTGAATGCTAAAACTGATGACCTTATTCTCAGATGATTGATTTGTGCTGATCAAAAAACATGTTTATTGTTTTTAATTGCTTCGGTATGGCATGACTCATTTCAGCAGAAGATATTTTTCGTATGCAGCACCTTTTTTATTTCGAAATCTAGGCCACTTTGAAATCGATAACTGCTAAGCGGTGCGATTTTCTTCGATTTCACAGATTGTAAATATAAGAAACCCTATTAACAACAGTAAATCATAGCGATCTCCGAGCAGGCTGCTCGCATTTCTCCTCTTGCTTTTCTGTAAATTGGTTTCGACCTTTATGTCGTTTGCCTACTGTTCTCTAATGTATACCAACGCTCCTTGCTTTCCTCTAAACTATGGAGTTTTGCTGTCATCAATAATTACAAATCGCCCCATTTGAAGCTTTTCACCAAGTCTAAAATTGTTAGCTACTAAATCGCTATTCATTCTTTTATAGATAAAGGTTTAAGAGCAAACCAAATACAGACATGACTTAGACCATAGTCTTATTGCGCGCCACCCAGTGAATAATGGAAACCAATTAGAATATCGCTAATAAAAAAAAATCATAGCAAATTTTTACGTCTCTGACACTAGATGTGAATATTTTGAAATTTAGTACAAGATCGTTAAAAGTTAATTTCTCAGCGCATTCGCGAATAGTTTATTTTTCTTCTTTAGTTGCCTTTTTTGTCGTTGAAAACTGATGTGTCCACTACTAGGGGACTCTCTGTGCGAGCCTTTTGGTGTGGGGTGATAGGCGGGCCTATTAAAAAAAAGATCGGTAAAATTTAATTTCGACAAAATAGTGCCCTAATTTGAACATTCCGTTCAGTACAACGGGAGCTAGCAATGTATAACTTCTAGAATTATTATGATCAAGGCCCCACTTCATTCCCCCACAAAGGTGTTAGCACAACGATATATCTAGAAGGTAATTAATATAATTAAAAGTCATCTTGCAGACCGATATTTTGAAACAGGTCCCCCTAGAGAGTCCACATATTTTTCATAAAAAAATTGTATTGAACCGAAAATACCGGTACTGGCTTTTGTTCAGTAGCGGTATTACGGTACCAAAAATGGATCGGTATTCCCGGGATTTTCGGTACCGGTATTACCGGTACCACAACCCTAGTTAGCAAGCAGATAACATTGATCTAATGCTGATTAGTCTAATGGAGTATGATATTTTTTTGTTTCAAGTGTTTCACCGTCGACACGTAGCTCATCAAGTTCGTGGCTGGCATGCCATTGTGTATAAGTGCAAAGTGTACTAAGAATGTAATGGACATTTCCACAATTATGTTGAACATAAAGAGCCTCCGTGCCATAATTTAGACAAATGAGAAAGGCACAATTGCACCGCTAGGTGGATTAAAACAGGTTTTTTACATAACATGTTACAAAAGTTCTTAAAACTATCACGTTATAATAAAAATTCACTTTCTAATGCTAACACTGAGGATAATCATCATTTTGAATATTTTTATTTATACTCTATTTTCTTGAATTTCATTGTAAACCTATTGATAGTTTTTCTGTAATCTTTGTTTATTTTTTTTTTCTTTATTTATATCGTTTTATCTAACTTAACTAACTGCGAAGAAATCTAAATTGTTTGTGGGTAGCAAGGGAAAAAAACTAGAAACATTGTGGGAATAATTATATTTGAATATTTATTGATTTCAGGAAATGATAAATGTGGCCCATGTATGTGAGATCTCGTAAAGCGAGGATATCACGAACAGGAACATAGGGTGGTTTTCTTCTGGCTCGTAAGGAGTCTATTAATTGGGATCTGGCTTCACGATATTCAGTGCAAGACCAAACAACATGTTCAATGTCTTCGTAACCCTCTCCGCAAGCACATCGATTATCTTCTGCGATCCCAATACGGCGGAGATGCGCATTCAACGTATAATGGTTGGACATGAGTCTAGACATCACACGAATGAAGTTTCGACTTACATCCAACCCTTTGAACCATGCCTTCGTTGATACTTTAGGGATAATTGAGTGCAACCACCGTCCCAGATCTCCATTGTCCCATGATGTTTGCCAACTAGTAAGCGTCCTTTGACGAGAAGCGCTATAAAATTCATTGAAGGCAATAGGTCTTTCATAGATGTCACCGTCCAGCGCTCCTATTTTGGCTAAATTATCCGCTCTCTCATTTCCCGGTATGGAGCAATGAGCGGGAATCCACACTAAGATAATTTGATAAGATTTATTTGTTAATTTAGTTAAGTATTCTCGTATCTTCTTCAAAAAGAACGGAGCGTGATTATCAAGCTTTATTGAGCGTAGTGCCTTAATTGTGCTGAGGCTATCTGTGAGGATGAAATAATGGTTCGGAAGTAAAGTATCAATGATTTCCAGACTATAGTGAACTGCTGCTAGTTCGGCTGTATAAACGGAGGCAGGTTCTGCAAGCTTGAAAGAGATCGAGGTGTTATTGTTGAAAATACCGAAGCCAGTGGCCTCATTGATTCGTGACCCATCAGTGTAGAACATTTTATGGCAGTCAATGTGTTGGTATTTACTTATGAATAATTTAGGGATCTCCAGAGAGCGCTGGTGATCCGGGATTCCACGAATTTCCTCTTGCATGGACGTGTCGAAAAATAAAGTGGAATCGGGAGTATCTAGTATATTAACACATGTCATAACATAACTAGAAGGCGTTATTTCTTGTGACATGTGATTGAAGTACACTGTCATGAATCTGGTTTGGGATTGAAGCTCGACAAGTCTTTCAAAATTTTCAATTACCAGTGGATTCATAACCTCACATCGTATAAGTAAACGAGAGGAGAGATCCCAGAATCGATCTTTTACGGGAAGAACTCCCACTAGTACTTCAAGACTCATCGTATGTATCGATTGCATGGAACCTAAGGCGATTCGTAAACAACGATACTGTATTCGTTCCAATTTAATAATGTGAGTGTTTGCAGCTGAACGGAAACAGAAGCACTCATATTCCATTACTGAAAGTATCGTTGTTTGATACAATCTTATCACGTCACTTGGATGAGCACCCCACCAAGATCCGGTTATTGTTCGGAGAAAATTTATCCTTTGTTGGCACTTCTTTATCAGATACCTAATGTGGCCTCCCCATGTACCTTTAGAATCGAACCAAATTCCGAGATATTTAAAGGTCATGACTTGGGCTATCGTTCTACCAACCAACTGAAGCTGAGCTGGATCACGCTTCCTTGAAAAAACAACCAACTCTGTTTTCTCCGTAGAGAAATCGAGGCCTAGCTTCAAAGCCCAACTTGATAAATTATCCAAGCTATCTTGCAGTGGTTGTTGTAAATTTATGGCTTTTGGTCCTGTAACAGAAACCACGTCATTATCTGCAAGTTGCCTTAGAGTGCATGGGCTGACAATACAATTATCAATGTCATTCACGTAAAAATTGTAGAGAAGGGGGCTTAAACAAGAACCTTGTGGGAGGCCCATGTAACTTATTCTGAATGTTGCCAAATCGCCATATGAAAAATGCATGTGCTTTTCTGACAATAAGTTGTATAAATAATTATTTAATATTGGTGAAAGACCACATTGATGTAGTTTCTCTGAGAGAACATCAATGGAAACAGAGTCGAATGCTCCTTTTATGTCTAAGAACACAGACGCCATTTGTTCTTTTTTAGCGTAAGCTAGTTGGCTTTCTGACGAAAGTAGCGCCAGACAATCATTCGTTCTCTTTCCCCTCCGAAAACCAAACTGGGTATCTGATAGCAAGCCGTTCGCCTCAACCCAATTGTCAAGACGTCGTAGTATAATTTTTTCCAACAATTTCCTGATGCAGGATAGCATCGCAATCGGTCGATACGAGTTATGGTCGGAGGCTGGTTTTCCCGGTTTTGGAATGGCGATAACTCTCACTTGTCTCCAGTCGTGCGGGACAATGTTCTGCTCAAGAAGCTTATTGAATAAATTAAGCAAGCGTCTTTTTGCTAGGTCAGGCAGATTCTTCACCAAGTTGAATTTAATTCTGTCTGGACTCGGAGCATTATTATTGCATGAGAGGAGTGCAATTGAAAATTCCATCATTGTCAAAGGCGAATCTATGGAATCGTTACTTGAGGGAGCATCGCGAATGATTTTCTGCGCAGGAGCAGAATCTGGACAAACTTTCTTGGCAAAATTAAATATCCAGCGATTCGAAAAATCTTCGCTTTCATTAGTTACGTTTCGATTCCTCATTCTTCTAGCTGTATTCCAAAGAGTACTCATTGATGTTTCTCTTGACAAACCATCAACGAAACGTCACCAATAACTAGATTTTCTGGCACGACGGAGACTGTCAAATTTGTTTTGCAAAATCGAATAATTTTCAAAGTTCGCAGGTGTACACCCTTTCCGTTTCATAATTTATTTGTAGGTAACTTGTTTAGCTTCATATGCATCCGAGCACTCTTTGTCCCACCAGGGATTAGGAGGCCGGCTATTCATTGTCATGCCAGGATTGCATTTTGTTTGGGTTTGTTCTGCTGCTTCAATAATCAAACCCGCAAGAAAATCCTTTTTTTCGGTAGTTGGTAGATCTTCCGTCGAAACAAGAGAAGTGGAAATTAAAGATTGGTATTTTTTTCAATCAATATTTCGTGTCAAGTCATAAGGGACATTGATTGAATTCGTAAGGCCTAATTCACTGTCAATTGAAATAACGACTGGCAAATGATCGCTACCGTGAGGATCAGATACAACCTTCCACGTGCAATCTAACCGAAGTGATGTCGAGCATAGAGATAGATCTAATGCACTTGGTCGTGCGGGTTGGGTGAGGATGCGTGTTATTTCGCCTGTATTTAAAACTGTCATATTGAGCTCGTCACAAACATTCTATATCAAAGAGGATCGATTATCATTGAAGATGGAACCCCACAATACTCCGTGCGAGTTGAAGTCTCCCAGTATCAACCGCGGAGCAGCCATGGATTCCACTACCTCAAAAATCTGACGTTGTCCAACTTGAGCTTTGGGAGGTATATATATATAGAAGCGATAGACATGTCTTTGCCTTTAATGTCCGTTTGGACAGCTACAGCCTCAATGCCCGCAAACAAGGGGGTGTTAATTCTATAGAAAGAATAGCACTTTTTAATTCCTAGAAGCACTCCTCCATATGGGGTGTCTCGGTCTAGGCGAATAATGTTGATATCATTCATGTTGAAATTAATGTTTGAGGTAAGCCATGTTTCACATAAAGCAAAAGCATCGCATTTCAAATTATGCAGCAAAATTTTTAAGGAGTCAGGTATTTTAGGTATGATACTTCTGCAATTCCACTGTAAAACAGTGATGGAATCTTTCATTGGAGGAGGTGAATTACCCATTGAAAGATACAATCGCTGCAAGGATGGGCCATTGAAAGATACAATCGCTGCAAGGATGGGCCAATCAGCTGCTCTAAAAATGTTCTTATTGTTGGGAGGAACGCTGAAAGTATACTTTTTAGTGGTTCAGAAATATTGAATGCTTTGAAAACCCAATCAACAATTTCAGAAAATTTCAATAAACCTATCCCCGGTTGAGGCTCGGAGGAAGTTGAAGTTTTATTATTTCCAGTAATGGTGTTCTGTTTGGATTGTACATTACCAAAACCGGGAGGGACTGGCTTCGGTATTGCATCGGAATTATTTAGCTTTGGCCGCAATTTATTTGTTGGAGGAGAAATTTTAAGGCCCTTGCTTGGCAGTTTAGGAAAAAAGGATTGTTTTTTTTTCCTGGATCCTCTAGGTAAAACAAATGATGTACCTTCGGACGCTTCGTTAAAGTCAGACTCTTTCGGCAATAGAATAGCGTATCTGTTTTCTGGGACCGTGGGTTCAGGAGTAGCATTTTTCAGTATTTCTGCATAAGAGCGCTTAGATCTCTCCTTCAAGAATCGTTTAATTTTCTCCTCCCGCAATTTATATATGGGACATGCAAGGAGCTCGTGTGAAGTTTCTCCGCAATGTAAACATTTTTCTAAGTTTTTATTTCATGTATCCTCTTGATGAGGCCCCCCACATTTGCCACACCGTACCTTATTGGAACAGTAGGTGGCTGTGTGGCCAAGCTGTTTACAATTGAGGCAATTCATCACACGAGGGATGAAAAGGCGAACGGGGAGACGAATTTTATTAATAAGAACATGGCTAGGCAAAGCAGACCCAGCGAAAGTTACACGAAATGAATAGGATGGTCGGTAAACTTTTTTCTCTTCTTCATGTGATACTGAGTACAATTGCTTACAATCGAGTATTTTTACCTTATTAAGCAGGGTGTTCTTGAAACAACCAACACCATGCTTAAGTATATCCTCGGCAGTGAGGCTGGGTTCGGAGATGACTCCATCGCATTCTATATCGCGCGAAAGTATATAAACTTTATATTCACGCGTGAAGAGTTCGCAGGCTGCTATATCGTTAGCTTGTCTAATGTTATCAATGCTAACTCGAAATTTGTCTTTATTTACTTTCACGATCTCTGTTACAGCAGAAAATCGTGAAGTCAGATCCCGTGCAATTTGCAGAAGGTTTAATGGCTTTCCTTTCCGCCTGAAGAAAACCTGCCAAGGTCCAGAAGACCCTTGGGGGTATAATTTTATTCTAAGGGGAGTTGAGGGAGGGGGATCAGAAGAATTTTGCTCTTGTGAAATGGAGGATTCCATCTCACTATCCTCCATCTCGCCTACCATACACAGTAAGTAAATTAAATACTAACACTAGCAAAAATATATTAAAATCTACCTGTCCTTCGAAGAGTTGCAGATTCACGCTGTCTCCCTCTGTCACGCTCGGGTTGAACACAGCGCAACCACCACTATCAAGATGGAGCCGCTGTTTACCTGTGGGTCCAGGGGTATTTCCTTACTACGCAGCGTGGCTAGGTACACAAATACACAAAAGCCCGTTTCTGCACCAGCACAGATGAATAAGTGATGATGAAGTGAGACGC
Organism: Topomyia yanbarensis; assembly: GCF_030247195.1. Classification (NCBI taxonomy): domain Eukaryota; kingdom Metazoa; phylum Arthropoda; class Insecta; order Diptera; family Culicidae; genus Topomyia; species Topomyia yanbarensis. Next base: position 93,810,925 of record NC_080670.1, on the reverse strand, counting down.
TTCACCAACAAGATGCAGTTCTGTCTCACTTAGCGCCGACTGTATGCAGCGTAACCACTACCACCACCAAGGTGGGGCCGCCGCTTACCTGTGGATCCAGAGGTATTCCCCTACGACGCAGCGTGGCTAGGTACACAAATTCTTAAAATCCCGTATCTGCACTAATACGGATGAATGAATGATGATGAAGCGAGCCGCTTCACCAACCAGATGCAGCTCTGTCTCACTCCGTCGCAAGCGCCGTTTGTATGCAGCGCAACCACTACTACCACCAAGGTGGGGCGCCGCTTACCTGAGACTTCGTTGCCTTCGCACCAACACTCGCTTATCGCGTGGTACCACCACCAAACGACCGCTCTCGCAGCCAACAATCCTGCCTGTCTCCGCAACAACACGGCATCAAATACTGACACGGTACACAAACTTCTAGCCTATTCACGGCTTGCACAGCCTTGGTTGCTACAACCAATCAGCAAACACAACCTTTCAAGGCGAAGGCTAAAACTGTTATGAAACCATTCACTTAGTCACCGGGGTGTTAAACTTTTTACGAGATCGTGGGTGTTGTCGTGCGTGGATGATCGCGAAGGACTCGAGCGTTTGTATGTGGACGTTTTTGTCGCGTGTGCTAGTATATATGTAACTTCGTGTGGACACATTATTTTTATAAGCGTGTGGCCATTCGCATGTTCGCGTATTCTTCAATGATCGCGCGTGGACGTCTTGTCTAGTTTTTATTTCTATTGGTCCAACTGAAGGCATGAATTTGGGCTGCTAGGATCAAGGGATCACTTTTTTCTAGACTTCCGGACGTGACCGATTCATGATTGCGCGAGCTTATGTTCTTAGGTTCCAACGTTCGCCTAATCAATCGGGGTGTTTGAATATTGGCGAGATCGCGGGCGTTCGTATTTGTGGTTTGTGTTATCGCGTAGGCCACGTTTGTACGTTTGGAATGAGAGATTGTTAGTGTATATGAGAGTATAAGCAATTTGTGTTAGTGAAGTGTTAGAATGAATCTAATTGAAAATATAGCAACAAAAGAAGGATGCCTGCAGAGAGAATTGGGCCCTAAACCCACATTGTATATTATTTGACCATGGCAGTGGATAATAAAGGTCGCCAAGTTAAGCACTAAAATTGATCACAATGTTGCTTAACTAAAAAGAAAATAATCGTATCCCAAGTTTCTGATATAATCACTGTAATACTGCTTTGGTGGAAAAGCCCCCGGACCACATCAAAGTCATGCCGAGGTAATTACAAATCGCCCCATTTGGAGTAGTTCACCAAGTCTAAAATTGTTAGCTACTAAATCGCTGTTCGTTCTTCTATAAATAAAGGTTTAAGAGCAAACCAAAGACATGACTTAGACCATAGTTTTATTACGCGCCACCCAGTGAATAATGGAAACCAATCAGAATGTCGCTAATAATTCAAAGCAAATTTTTACGTCCCTTACGCTTCAATATCAATATACCGAATTATTAGTTTTATTTAAAACAAATAATCGAAACACTACTAAACATTCATTGCGGCTACTTAGGTCGTTTTCAATGGAAACAAAACTGAGCCATGTTCTAATGGTTTTAACCCCGACTTCTGTCAAAATGTATGAACTGGCAGCAGTAGGGGTTGCAACCTGACTCTTTCGGGGTCATGCAAAAACGGCATTATTCAATCATTCCTTTTTCCTGAAAAGAAATTGTACAACGACTATCAATGACGTCGAATATTATCACTGGGATTAAAAAAACAAATGAACGCAAATACATTTTGTATTTTTATTCGTTCACAAATTCTTTCTTTCAAAATACAGTAGCAACGATTACACTTACTACATAAGGGATTTTTGATTGATGTGCACCAGGGTAGTTCCGTGCACTGGTTGTTTTTTGTACTTTCGAGTAGCAATGCAAAAACTGGGTATGTTGTATTAACACTTCTGCCTGAAAGTGAAAAACCAGTGCACTCCCCTGCACCGGTGCACTGTCATTGAAAACAGCAATAATGAAATAATAGTTGCGCGGAACAATCCGTTGGTTGGAAACAAGTATCCGGGGTGGTCGGACGATGTTCTTCTACTAAGCAGATCTTATGCCGGGATAGATCATTGGACGTTTTTGTTGTTGAAGTGGGTATTCTCGAACAGCTGAGGTGCGCGTTTTCGCACTTTTGGCTGTCATTTCCTACATGACTGGCATTAAATCGTTCACTCTTCTGCAACGAAATAGCGTTCAAGGCAACCTTCAATGTGCTGTAAGTTTAAAAGAGTTTAGGAATGGTTTGTTCAAGTCATCATTACTTACCTTCGGCATATTACAGCGCTAGCCATCGTCACAAAATCATGCCTTCATCCTTCTCAACGGATGCACAAGCTGGTGAAACCGTGTTGGCCGAATGTCGATAGTCCTCTGACGAGAGGACTTTTCCACAGGTATGGTAATGATTACCACATAGATGCTGTACCTTTACACCTGCACAAATATGGCTTATCAGGTTAAAAGGGAATCCTAAGTTAATTTACTTACCCACCTGAAGATAAAATCCACGCCATGATGAAATACAAATGTACAAAATAAAGTGGTGCCAGGTCTGTTTGTGCCAGCAAAAATTGAAAAAGTCTAAAAATCGGCTCCAAATATGCCTGCAAGGTATTCTAACAAGAAAGGCAGAGGGATATTTTTTTAAACAGTCAAAAATGTTGAAATTGTTTACTGGTTGTACTTTTGTCCTACCAAATATCTGTACTATTAGAGATTATAAAATGAATCTGTAATATTATCAAAAATCTGAGCATGCGGCAACCCTGGTAGAAGGAAAATGAAATGCTCTTTACCGCTCATAGGTGAGAGAATATAGGTATCGCAGCTCTCCAACATGAAATGTTGCATCCGCTGATTTGTATCACAACACAGCGAAAGTTTTCTCTTTCGCTCAAAAAAAATATCTCGGCGGCCATGTTTAACTCAACAATTTGGTCATCGATGACCAATTGTTTAGCAATGTTGAATTTCGAAACACGCCTACTATGTAAGTGAGTGGTTAAAAAAATACTTCAAGCAAACCGAACGTCAGCAAACAGGCAGGACTTCAATTCTGGATGAATCAAAAATTCGCTCACTCATCGAATGCATTTGTTGACTCATTCAGAGGGTTCCTTGCATGTAATTCCAATAATAAGTATGAGGCGCTGTATATATCGTTTACGCAGAGCTGTAGGAATTAGATTTTTCTTTAAACTTCTTGTTCGGCTCGGAAGCCTTTTGGTGATTATTAGCCGGGAAATTACATGAAAATATAGCACAGTTTGAATACTGTGTCTGTGACATATGACTTCTATAATAATCATTGCTTCATAGGCAATGACTCGGCGTCACTTTTGGGAATGATTTGAGATAGTATCGTCGCATTCGGAAAGCGATAGAAATAGTTAAATTTAAAATTAATTCTTTTAAAAGGCTAACGCGATGTTTAATGCAAACAAATTCATTATACCGCTACGGAGCGTAATTTCCTCACCCTTCGTAATAGCAATCGCACAGCTGTTTATTATAGTAAATTAAGAGTAAAAACGAAATTAAAGTTTGTTTTGCTATTGTTAAGATTATATTGATTTGTAGACAGAGCTGCGCTAAATAAATTTAAGTGTTGGATACGTTGTACATAAAAACGTATTGACTCCAAAAATACGTCTGTTGAACTTTTTTTTCATAACTAGTTCGACGGGATAATGACGGATATCAATATTTTTGTAATTATCTTTGTTTTTGGAACGAGTTTGTGGGTTTTGAAACACCGTCATCGGTGATTACTTTACGCCAAAAATTGAACGTTTTGTACATTACACTCAAGAACTACGATCACGCAACTTCAAATTTGAAACTGTTCAATGTTTTACATATGGCACAAGTACCTCCAAAGACATTGAAAAGAACTTTTGGAAAATCAAGATTGAACGTGAAATCTAAAGAGCTAAAATTGGCGTAAAGTCACCCCCACACGGGGGCTACTTTATGCCAATTTTTTTTTCACAAAATCATGTTAACTCCTTGATTTATTGTAATGGATTATGCTCGTTATTTATGTGTGAAAGCAAATGAATGTAGTGCTCGTAAAAATAAAAGGGTGTGTTCAAAAACTGCGTACCACGCATCCAATAACCTTGTTTTGGAGAGTCGATAAGTCCTACAATGAAAAAAAGCAAGCCGAGAAAAAAAAGCTCTACATGATATACTTGATATTGAACCTTAAGAATTAGACCACCTTGTTTTAGTATTTTTCTAAAAGTAATTTTAATTGTGTTAAGGAGTGCAAAGGCTTTTCCAACAGAAACGTTTTAATGGTCAGATCAGTTCATCCATCTTTTATGACATATCCATTTATAATATGACGAATTTCGCACCAACTCGAACAAATGTTGGCAGCACCCTCTCAGATTTTAATGAAACTTTCTGTACATGAGAAATTTGTCACAAAAAGCAATTTTGCATACTTTGTTTTTCCAAAAATGATCTAGACAAGCTTTTGAGAGGGTCAAACTTTTTTAACCAATTTTTTCAAATGGCTATTGTCTAAAAATGATAAATCCTACAAAAAAATGTTGTAGGAGTTATTTTCGCAAAATTAGTCATTAGTTGGGCACTTTCAAGAAAAAAAAGATGGGTGGATAATGTCTAGGACATAACCGGAGTGTCGTGACTACTCGTTTGACTTGTAATTCAAATCGAATGATACTCAATGAAATATGTGGGAATGTTTCAAGTTATTCTTTATAATAATTATGGTGGTTCTGTTGGCGTCTGCGTTGATAGGGGATGCGCTGGATTCTAAGCTCGTTGAGACATTCATTGATGAAATGAACAATTTTCTTGCTTTGAAATATCAATGTTAAAATCTCTCGAAACAACCATCGGAATCTTTTTCGTACAGAAATGAACACGCTTAGCGAAAAACTAGGGGCAGGTAATGTCCGGGACATAACCGCGATGATCATATTCTTAAAATTCTGGTTGTATCTCTTTCAAATGGCTAAATTTTACGCATTAAGTTCGATTCACCGGGCTCAGCGAAATTTTCCTGGGGATCCCGTTCGTTAGTATATTCAGCAAAACAATTTTATTACCGAGTTCTCCGCGTTGAATACAGGTCAATAATTTCATATAATAATTTCAACAAGCAGACAATGTACATGTATGACAGGTGGGAGTGTTCTGAAGTGGTTTTAGTGGAGGTAACAACATAAAATCATGTATTGGACATTTTACAATGATTCTCCTTAACCCTGCAAAACCACGGGGTTGGCAGCAGAGGGTTAAGTTGTTTGGAAGAGATGACAGTTAATATATGATAACTAAAAATATAAAATTGTGCTATAAATTGCAAAGTTATTGCCGCGTTGACCTGAAAATTTGTCATTTCATTCATAAAGGAACAATCATTGAAATTATGTCAATTTATGCTTTGCAAGATTTGAAATAACTTCGAAGTGTGGTCCCGACACCCCTGTTATGTCATATACATTACCAACCCATCTTTTCATCATTCGTTTTGGTGTAGCTTTCGCTTAGTGGCAGAGTTTCCACATTCACTGATTTTCTTGGAAGGATTTGCAAAAACCTTCGAGTTTGTAGATTAGAAAAACATTTTATTATGATTCACTGGTAAAAGTACAGAATTAACCAGCGCAAACTTAGTACTAGTTAATAAAAGAAACTTTCTAAATAAATTCTTTTTCCATTTTGCATTCGTCCTAATAAGAACGGTTTGTAGATAACTATGTTGATACAAGACGAGAATCTTTTGAAACAATTCAAACCTTGCCGACGATTGTTTTTACTGCGTACATACATCTTTCCCCTTTCGCAGCTCACACCGAATGAGTACGCTTTGCAGCCTTCGATATTTTGGTGGCAATTTTAGTGGAAGTTACTACCGCCTTTTCAGTGACTGCGTTTCTTAGCCTTTGGCTTTTTGGCCTTCTCACCGCCACCAACGTTTTTCTTCTCTCCGGTGGTAGCCGATTTGATTGGTCGTCCGATGCAGCTTCTCGCGACCACGCACGTCTGTTATGCACTGCGTCTTACACACGTCTAGCTTTGAGAAAAGCTGCGACACCCCTATTTATAGGTTTTATCATTAATGTTGATTCTCATTTAAGGTAGTTTTTTAACTATTTAAACAAATTTTATGTAGCATACAACGTATCGGTAGCAAGCGTTGAATGTTTTCCTTCCGATTTATGAAACAAGATTGGCAATCCGTTTAGTAGAAGAAAAGTTATTAAGGTTCAAAATGTACGTAACGCTTTCGCTAATATGCACTACTATCGCTTTCTCGCTCGTTCTCGTGGCGTGCATGAGCCTTTCCTTTCCGTCCGGCTTCTAATGGCTTTACCAAAACTAATATGCCGGCTCTCCCCCACCAACTGCTCTCGTCAAGCAACCCAATACGAATAATCATAGGAACAAACATGTAGTGGACCTATATATAAACTTTTCATTATTTTAATTTTCATTTGCTGCACCATTTTGACGGCTCTGTGCGGGATGGGCTGAAAATTTTCACTTTTCCGAGTCGTTTTCGAAAGATTTTTCAAAACACTATTTTTCCGTTCATAATGAATGTCCTACATATTCCAAAATTTAATACAACATTGGTACAAATATTTTCGACAAAATGCCGAAGAAATTGATTAAATCCATTCAGTACAACAAAAGATATAAGCGTTCAAAATCTTACATCATTTTTCTTCCGAAATTTTGAAAAGGGGCCCCTATATTGAAAGGTAAGTCGTTAGTCACGACAAAAAATGAAAATTTCTGTTAAAAAACTAGTAGTGGGTAATGTCCGGGACATAAGCGCAGTGTCGACGTAGCACTATTCGTTGGCGTATCATATTAAAATTCTGCGTGTATCTCTTTCGAATGGCTAATTTTACAGATTAAGTACGATTCACCGGGTTCAGCAAAAGTTTCCTGGGGATTTTAATAGTATCCTGTTCTGTAATTAATTCAGTAACACAATTTTAATACCGCGTTCTCCGTATAAAATATTAAAAAAAATTAAATTTAGCGATATACTAGTGAAAGTAGCAAGTTTTAGTCAGGATTTTTAAGCTAATTAAGAAAATTTTCACACAAAATAATTGTGCTAGATAAACTGCCCGGTTACGTTCAGGACATTATCTACAACTAGATATAAGCAGAATTTTAATAATATGATACGCCAACGAATAGTTCTACATCGACACCGCGGTTATGTCCCGGCATTACCCACCACTAGTTTTTCCGTTATGTATTCGCCCTAATAAGGACGGTTTGTAGATAACTATGTCGATACAAGACGAGAATCTTTTGAAACAATTCAAACCTTGCCGACGACTGTTTTTACTGAGTATTTATTGACTTTACAATGCAGATGGAAGGCCGTCCTTTTGTTCGATAAATGAAAATATTTTCATCATTTGTTTTGGTGTAGCTTTCGCTTAGTGGCAGAGTTGCCACATTCACTGATTTTCTTGGAAGGATTTGCAAAAACCTTCGGGTTTGTAGATTAGAATTTTTTTTCTTATGATTCACTGGTAAAAGTATAGAATTACCAAGCGCAAACTTAATACTAGTTAGTAAAAGAAACTTTCTAATTAAATTCTTTTTCCATTTTGCATTCGTCCTAATAAGGACGGTTTGTCTATGTTGATACAAGACGGGAATCTTTTAAAACAATTCAAACCTTGCCGACGATTGTTTTTACTGCGTACATCCATACGAACTTTCCCCTTTCGCAGCTCACACCGAATGAGCACGGTTTTCATCATGGTGTTCCTATTTAATGACATTACAATGCAGATGGAAGGCCGTCCTTTAGTGCGATAAATGAAAATATTTTCATCATTCGTTTTGGTGTAGCTTCCGCTTAGTGGCAGAGTTGCCACATTCACTGATTTTCTTGGAAGGATTTGCAAAAACCTTCGGGTTTGTAGATTAGAAATTTTTTTCTTATGATTCACTGGTAAAAGTACAGAATTACCAAGCGCAAACTTAATACTAGTTAGTAAAAGAAACTTTCTAATTAAATTCTTTTTCCATTTTGCCTTCGTCCTGATAAGGACGGTTTGTCTATGTTGATACAAGACGGGAATCTTTTAAAACAATTCAAACCTTGCCGACGATTGTTTTCACTGCGTACATACATACGATCTTTCCCCTTTCGCAGCTCACACCGAATGAGTACGCTTCGCAGCCTTTGATGTTTTGGTGGCATTTTAGTGGCAGTTACTACCGCCTTTTCAGTGACTGCGTTTCTTAGCCTTTGGCTTTTTGGCCTTCTCACCACCACCACCTCCACCAACGTTTTTCTTCTCTACGGTGGTAGCCGATTTGATTGGTCGTCCGATGCAGCTTCTCACGACCACGCACGTCTGTTATACTCTACGTCTTACACACGTCTGGCTTTGAGAAAAGCTGCGACACCCCTATTTATAGGTTTTATCATTAATGTTGATTCTCATTTAAAGTAGTTTTTGAACTATTTAAACAAGTTTTATATAGCAAACAACGTATCGGTAGCAAGCGTTGAACGTTTTCCTTCCGATTTACAAAACAAGATTGGCAATCCGTTTAGTAGAAGAAAAGTTATTAAGGTTCAAAATGTACGTAACGCTTTCGCTAATATGCACTACTATCGCTTTCTCGCTCGTTCTCGTGGCGTGCATGAGCGTTTCTTTTCCGTCCGGCTTCTAATGGCTTTACCAAAACTAATATGCCGGCTTTCCCCCACCAACTGCGCTCGTCAAGCAACCCAATACGAATAATCATAGGAACAAACATGTAGTGGACCTATATATAAACTTTTCATTATTTTATTGTTCATTTGCTGCACCATTTTGACGGCTCAGTGCGGGATGGGCTGAAAATTTTCACTTTTCCGAGTCGTTTTCGAAAAATTTTTCAAAACACTATTTTTCCGTTCATAATGAATGTCCTACATATTCCAAAATTTAATACAACATTGGTACAAATATTTTCGACAAAATGCCGAAGAAATTGATTAAATCCATTCAGTACAACAAAAGATATAAGCGTTCAAAATCTTACATCATTTTTCTTCCGAAATTTTGAAAAGGGGCCCCTATATTGAAAGGTAAGTCGTTAGCAGCCCGGGGACAACTTGACAGATAGTGCTTGTTTCATATATGTACCACCGAATTGATGGTGGCGCTAGTATGCCTTTTCTGTACGACTACCACGAACAACGACACGAAAAAGTTTCAAGAGAAAAGCGTGTTTCGTTACGTGTGTTATGAACGCCGTCAATGCGGCTAGAACAACATTTAGAAAAAGCGTATTCCAAAATGTGGATAAAGAAAAATATTATTAGGCAATCCATGAGACGTTTTTGATCAGCTGATTATTTCTTGTTTACTTATTCTGACGTTACTCCGAGGGGTGCGACGTCCGACAATATCGTTGATTCGATCCAACATCAAACGAATCGGACTAACAAAGTTGTTTGTCGGACGAGTTTTTCTGTTCGCAGGAGTAGACTTGTTGACAGAACCCACCGCTGAATTGTCAAACAAACGTCTAATGGATTGCCTAATTAGAGAATAAATTTATCCCTGATTGGAAACCGTCAGCAAAGTTACATAAATCTTATTATAGATTTAGCTGGAAGGTGTTGTTTTTAGCAACCGGCTCTCTTCCTTCCTAAAAATGTTTTTGGTTTTCTTGTTGTGTGAAGTTTGTAATCGGTAAATCATTGGTGTTATAAATGAAATATAAATGAAAAACTTTTTGGCCAATGAAAGTAAATCACCAAGCTTAACAATTCGTGAACCTGCGACATCTTGTTTCAAGTTCATTAAGAACGTCAAGAATTCTAGTATTTTGATTGGGATAATAAACCATATATGTAGGATTTTCTACACATTTAGCAAAATTGGTTTTGAATAAAATTTGTGTGCTTTTATCAGAATTCTGGCAGCAAACCAGTAGTGCTCGGTTTCAGCAAAAATGCTGCCAGGAATGTACAATTTTGTTCGACTACGGCCAGAGTTTTGTTCGACTTTTGCAATCATTCTGTCCGGAAGATGTTGCGATGGTTTTAGTATGGATCCCTTCAGAATTATTCTGGCATTTTCCTCGGCTCTACCAGAGGAGATGTTGATTAGTTTCGGAAGATTTTCGGAAATTCCAATATAAGTGGTAGTGGCTTGATTTTGAAAGTCATCTTCTTGTATTTCCGAAAATCGATTTTTTTTCTTTCGGATTTTTTAAATTCCAAATGGAATCTATGTTTCTGTTTAAGTATGGGGGAATGAGGACAGTTTCTAATGTGAACAGCGAAATAAATTTGATGATAGAAATGCTTAAATTAGTTATTTTTTAGATATGGAAAATAGTAAATGAGATGCGCCTTTTTCAAATTTTGCTCCATTCGAGCCGCCATGACATCAGAGATGCCAGATTTGCAGACAAGTCTGCAAATTCGCAGACTTTTAATTTAAGCTGCAGATTTTTTCGATGATGCAGATATTTGCAGATTTTCTAGTTTGGTTGCAGATATTTGCAGATTTTTTAGTTTTGTTGCAGATATTTGCAGATTTTTGAATATAATGGCTTTTGGTTACACTAGCTTTCCTGACATTTTTGTTCTTCCCAGACTTTAAAAAATATTTTTGCAGACATTTGAAAAAAGTACCTGGCATCTCTGCATGACATCACCAAATCACCACAAAATTTGCTTATGAGTTCAATATATGGGAGCTGTCAAGTTGTCCCAGGGCTGGTCGTTAGTCACGACAAAAAGTTATTTGAAACAAACTTTTCCTTGTCCAAACTGATTTTTTAGTGTATTTTTATCGAAAACTAAACCAATGAAAGTCATAATCCTCTCAGAATCCAATAAAACTCAGTTTGTCAAAAGATATTGTTCAATTTAGCAATTAAGGGTGTTTATACGCGATTAAAGAGTTTTTAAACTATATACGGTTGGCTCGATCGGTAGTTACCGGAGAAGCTGGTTTCATTCCAGTAAAGCACATTCAGAATTTAAGCTGGCTTGAGGTTTCTGTCAGAATTTCGAATCAAATAAAACAACCGATCGTGGCTCATTGCTTCATTTAAAACTGATTGTGGCTGGTTTGACTAGGATTTAATAGTATTTACAGGTATGTTCCGTTGGGATCATTTTGGATGTTTTGATGCATTTTTTTTTTCAAATTTACCCTTTGGTCGTTATAACACCGCGTACACTATTTTTGAACTTTATAACCTTGAATGTCATGTGCGTCATGATATCCAAAGCCATTGTTTAATATTGTGGTTGTAGTTGAAAACTGAAAAATCCAACCAGGCACAATCGTATTTTCTTTTGTTTTTAGCAATGGAACACACTACTCCCGACGTCGTGAATTAGCATTGAACAAAAGAGAAAAAAATTGTCACTGATAGGATTTTCCAGTTTTCAACTGTAACGATAATATTTTAACTGCACAAAAGATAGACAGATTAATGAATAGGGGAATCGGGGTCAAGTCCGACACCGTGGGTAAGCCCGACACCCCATAACTTTTCCCAGATATCCAATTTTAAATCATACAATAATAACAGGATATCATTAGTACGATTATTTTGAATATTTCTAGACACATATATGCCATATAGATTCATCCAACGTCACAAAATAAACAAAATATGCGAAAGCAAAGTTGATGCGCACTTGGATGTTATTTTTAGTTGAAACATTTTAAGGTTTTAACAGCACAAAAGCTTTGAAAATTACCAGTATTTTGCCGCACATTCTAATCTATTCTGCCGGATTGTTGATCAACAGAGTTCCGAAAAATCATAACACGAACCGGATAGCTCACTACAAAAGGGTATGTTACTTCTAAGTGAATGAATCTTAGTAACAGGGGATATATTCTTCTTGCAGAACGGATCTTACTTCTTAGAATGGCTTCACAAGCGGTAATAAAGCTAGAAAAGATTAATGGGGAAAACCAAGTGTTGAACATTATTTATTCACACCACACATTCGTATGCTTTTCCTCTTGCTACGCGATGATATTCCAGAAAGCATGCATTTGCATCACACATACTCATATACACATAATTACACTTTATCACACATACACAACACATTTTTAATGAAAAAAAATGGACAAAAAGAAAGCTAACAAGTTTGTCGCTCTTGCCACTTCGGGGTGTCGGTCTTACCCGCAGCGTTTTTAAAATGTTCTTTTTCTTCTTTTGGCAACCAATAATTTTTAATGAATCCAATTTTTTGAAACACTGAAAAAATTATATCTTGTTAAGAACCATCTAAACAAGGATTATGCACAGAATATACAATTTTTGGAGCTTCGTGGTATTTTAGAAAAATGATTGCGCTTAGGGTGTCGGTATTGCCCCCGGTTCCCCTACTGAAATAGTAAAAACTACTTCAACATGATACAGACGAAATAAAGTCAGTAACTTGTAGGTCACGCTAGCCGTTAAACGATAAGCTTGCGTATGTAAAAATTAAAAATCCTGCATCTTGAGCTATTTTACCTTTGCATTTCTACCCATATATTACCTCTACAAAGGATAGAGAACCGATTGAACGATTCAATGATTGGATATGATGATTGAATGAAGATTTGACTCATCGAGTGGCTCGCAAACCAAAACAATAATATTCCAGTCTGATTCACTCACATCCAAACATCATTCTTAGAAAATATTGAGAGAATGAGAGGCTTTGCGACAAGCTCAGTGTATACTTCCTGGCGTTTACTTCGTGAGACAAACACAACGGTTGGTAGCATGAGATGTATCAGAAGATGAATACAGATGAATGAATTTCGAATGTATTTTTCCCATACCTGATTATAAGTGTAAATCGCTAATCAAAAAAGCTCATGTCGGAGTTGCATTACGTCGGATAAAAAAACGTAAAATTCGTGTGTAGCACTGCTCAATACATTTCAGCAGTATCAGGGTGTCGACTCATTTCTGAAAATGAAATTCCCTGGTTTTCCAGGTTTTTCCAGACCTTTTTATAAATTTTTCAGAGTGCTCAAACAAATCAAATTAAATTAACATTTTTCAATGTCTATCGTTTGAGCTTACAACATTTTTTCATTTTTAGTTAGTTTTAAACTTTTTGTATATTCCATTTCAATTAAACCACTTTTGGTCTTTTAACTGTCATGTAATTTAAATATTTCCAAATCTGAAAAATTGTTACCAGGCTCGAGGGATGACCGACAAGCAAATGGAGGAGCTAGTGTTCTGGAAAAATAAGCGGATTGACATTTTGGGGATGAATTTCCTCATAGTGTTATGTATTTTAGTCTGTGTGGAAATGGTGATGAGTCTGGGATCTTCCGTTAATCTTTCGGCAGTCGCGCTGGTGCACTGAGTGCACGCTGCTCTGAAAAGCTAGCGAATTGTCTTTGGGCAACTGCGGCTGCTCATTCAGTGTCATGCGCGACTTCCGGAGGGTTAAGTAGGCACCGTTTTAACATACTCTATTACATTCCAAACACCCTTGAAGGTGGTCGTAACCCATTCTTAGGTCAATTTGCAATGTGTAGTTTGTTCGCGACAAAATATGGAAACCTAAAAACACATAGATCTCTTGATATATTCAACCAAAAATTATTTTTTTTACAAATATGGACGTATGTCTTTTTATCCAAAAATACATAATTCGATGACATGTTAAATGCGCTTTCAAAAATGGGTCGAAAGAAATGCGAATTAGAAATAATATGTGCGGTCCAAACGGAAATCAAAAGATATCTCATTGGAATAGTTCTAAAAAGCTTGGCTAATCGGCAAGCTCTGTTCACACCGTTTCTAAAACGTCTAATACTCGATTGCCATCAGCTACATATAAAAGAAATGCAAATTACAATCTTAAGAAACGACGAAATGGATTCGGAAGTGAGACAAACATTCTGCTCGTACACTAATAAAATAATAATAAAATAAAAACGTCAAATGTGTTTGTGTATAATTCGAAGCATCATTAAGGAACGAAGTCATTGAAGGTATTGATTATTCCGAATTATAGTGATAGGCAGAATATGAGGGTTAAACACTTCTTCGAAAATTGTAGCGTGGATATTCTACCAATTTTTCCTGTGTAGCAATGGATTACAAAACTTGGACGTAGAAGACTTCAACCATGCCTCATGGTATGTAACGAAATGAAGTATTAAAGTAATTTTGAACGATAGAGAAGTCTAAATTTCTCAAGAAATATTTGGTAAAGCAGGGTGTTCTGCAACAGTGGGTGAACCAGTAAAAACTTCATACCAACAGGAAGGTATCCCAGAATATGTACTAAAAAGATTGTTTCCAGCACTTTTTCACAACTTTAAAGTAGGGGCATAATTCAAGAAAATGTCGAATAATCACAAGAAAACATAGACAGGTCTGCGAACAAATTATAGAAACCGGTTTTTGGTAAGTTTACTTATGATTTGAGATAAAAAGTTTTTTAGTCTCTCATTTGCCTGCTTATGATTTTTCCCACCAATTCGTCATTTCAGAAATTAGGTACCCTCTAAACTGCCGTTAAGATCGTATTCGTCCCATGTTCTATGAGCTTCCCTCTATACATAAGACAATTATGCGATAAACGGCAGTGAAAAGGTCAGTTGAAAATTCCACCTTGGAATATAATAAATACAAACAAATAAATAAATAAAGCGATTTTTAATGCAATCTGGCAATAGCAGCACACAAAAAAGGACACTAGTGTATATTCTATCTCTGCTCAAGCTAGTGCTATAAGTTAAGCAAACGTATCAGTCGCCACGATCTATGGTGATCGTTTGTCTGTTTGTTGTGATATGAGTGAAGCTTCGCAGCAAAAGGGAGGCAAACTTCGGTTAAATACACTATTTGTTGATTTTAAATATTGTCGTATCCGCCCGTCTATTAACGGAAGGTGATATTGAAACTGAAGCTTACGAAAGTCATCTTCATACAGTTCTATTATACACGGAAACCCATATTGAAAACGTTGAATTATTAAGCGGAGTTGAGTGTTTAACCGTTAGGTAACGACATAGTACGCGAGTACCTTTCCAGAATTCAAATAAAATTACAATGTGCCTTTCATAACTATAACCTGAAACTTGGTGACATCATAGTACATCACTAGGCATAAATTTTAGTGAGATAAAATTGAAGATGTAGACCTGAGCTAACGTTTTGGTCGTTTCTACCGCATAGCACCCGGTCCTGGAGGTGTTTCCTAGCTTTGAAATGCTATTTGTAAATTTCAAAGAATCCTAGCAATATGGATGTCAAAATTCTTGGGTTTGCCACAGAGATTGTTAACAATCGTCATGGGACTATCTGATAATTTGACCCCGGAGCGGTCGCCACAACTTTATTTAGTTTCTTAATAATTCTGTCTGTCAGTGAGCGGAGCAGACAAATGATTTCAGCTGCAGACAAAAAATAGGGGCAGCCAACGTGCGCGAATAAGAAGTATGAAAGCTCTGCGTTACCTAATGCCGCTATGGACTAGCACTGAACACGAGTGGAATTGAGTAGCGCTTAGAATTAACTCGATGGCTAGTACATGAAAGAACTTGAATAAAACAAGTTTATGCCGTTGAGAATTAGTTGATTACAAATCCCAAAATTGGTCATATAAGCAAAAAATAAGCTGCCGCAAAACAAGAGATCAGCTACGATGCGATATACTGTTATACGGTCATGAAGATTTATTTCAAGAATCGGCAATTTTTTGACGTAGGACTACGTCTTTGTTTTCGATATGGGGGTGCACTTTGCAAATTCTACAAAAATGATATGTAACGAAAAGTGGTCTAATTTTGAATTTTTTAAGAATGGATTCCAATAGATAAACCCAATTTTTTTTGATACCTTGTCAAAATATCGCGCAATTACACACAGAAGATAGCGCTTCCCAAGCCCGGTACGACAGATTTGTGCACCTAGCGCGCTACGCTTCTATGAATAACGTTATCATCGACTATATAAAGAACGAATTTGGCCGGACAAGCTCAGTTGCCTGTTGAACGGCAGGCGAAGCAGATCACTGCGCTGTGTGTTTCACAGCCAGTGTAGCTGAGTGAGAAGTCCGTTACACTACTTGTGAAGATACGCTATCTAGAGCTATGCTTTCTTTTGTGTTGTGCTCGTTTCAAGCACACTTTTATGTACAATCTCGAATACAGTTATTCCTACACAAAATCGCTTGTACATTCGAGCTCCATTTGCAAACACGGCTAACATAGTGTCGTGATACTAGTTGTCTCTTTCGCTCTACCCATCATCATCAGCGTTGACTCATTTTGATTTGTACGCTTGGGTTCAATGTTTGAGGCGAATGTAGGTATATCAAATTTGTTGGCAGGGTTACTATATTTACAGATTTTTCTGTAATGTAAGAGATTTTTTTCACAATTTTTGATCACAGATTCCTTTTTACAGATGGTAGATTTTTGGCATTTTGATGAAAATTGGATAGATTTTTGGAAATATTGTGATTTTTCGGAAATTTATCACAGATTTTTTCCTGTTTCAGTCATCACAGATGGTAAAATGATATTTTTGACCGAAACACATATTTCAATGTGGCATCTCTGTTTGTTAACGGATGCATGTGTAACCTGCATGATAGCAATCTGTGCTTTCATTGCGCAAAGACGAAAACTTTCTTAGCAACAAATTTACACGGATCGATGGAAAGCACAGATATATGATTAAGACTAGGTATTTCAGGTATTAGTTCGGTCACAGTTATTCTGTCTTCTTTCTTCAGATCTTCTCAAATAAGTTTAATTGGATTCGATCGCCTACTACAAATGAAATAACTTGATAACCAAGAAGGTTTGGTTCAATATGTAACATT
Organism: Topomyia yanbarensis; assembly: GCF_030247195.1. Taxonomy (NCBI): domain Eukaryota; kingdom Metazoa; phylum Arthropoda; class Insecta; order Diptera; family Culicidae; genus Topomyia; species Topomyia yanbarensis. The sequence continues at coordinate 93,794,035 of NC_080670.1, read as the reverse complement.
CGATATTGATTGGTTGTGCTTAAACTATTCGTAAGAAATATATTTGATTTATTATTACTCTAAATGTACTAAGAAAATAAATATTTTACATTAAGGTTGCACAGAGAATAGGCAAAAATTGAAAACGAAAAAAAGCAGTTTTCCTCCACACCGTTTGTTAGATCTTCATAAAAATCAATCGGCTTATGTAGAATCTTGTTACAGTACTGCCGATTAATTTTTATGAAGATCCAACACACGGTGTGGAAAAAACTGCTTTTTTCGTTTTCGATTTTTGCCCCTTCTCTGTTCAACCTTAAGTAGTATAGTCCTACGTCTACAGTTCGTTCAACCCCATAGGGCTGCCCCTTGTAGTTTTTAAAGAATTTATTGCTTTATTATTTTGGAAATGCAACTAGATTATCAACAATATGTTCGATTTAATAGGCATAATTACTCTACCACTATATATCTCTAACATTACTGACCCATTTTTTTCGTCTACAATTTGTAAACATAGAAAAAAAAAATTAACGGTTCGGCCAAGCTAATGCATTGAGCCGTGTCAAAGTAAACGGCCTGTGCACACCAAGCGTACTTATATGTATTTACCTTGAGTCAGATGAATCACAACAAGGCCGTCGATAAATCAATTGGCATCCATATAAAATATTATATATGAGTAATTTCACGTCAGATTTACAACCAAAATTTTTTTTTGCAATCTTTAGCTGAAAATTGTTCACACTATGTTTTGTTTTTGTTTATGAGTTTGTAAAATTTTGAATTTTATTGAATTGAACATTTTTCAATCTCTGATAACTCAGAAACTATTCAATTTGTATGTATGTATGTTGGTAGCCACCATCCTAGCTCGAGTCTTGCTCTGCATGCAGCTCCACTTAACCCATTCATGCCCATGTTGTTTGTGGACAACAACGTTTTTAAACAGCTATAACTTTTGATTGGGGCAAGATTTGCTCACAAAAACAAGTAAGGCTAATAAATGTGACTATTGGCTTTCATTTGAGTATTAACGGTTACACGGATCAGCTCTAGAAATGAAGTTATTGCAATTAGTCTGATTGAACTCCGATGGAGCAGTGCTGCCAGGGACCGTTTACGTTGACGACGGAAAATAAATTTTTCATATAACTTCTTTATGTTGCAATATTAGTGAAAACTAATAAAACTTATTAATTTGGACTATTTTTGGCTACGTTTTCCACGCAGTTGGACTATTGTAAATATTCTAGGAGAATTGCAGTGAGCATTAGAAGGTAAAAATTGAGCAGCTTCTAGCACTGCAAGGAAAGCACCTACCTTTATGAAAAATGGTTTTTGGAGTTTCTTGACCCCACAGTTTTAAAGAAAAAATAGTTTTGAAACCCTACATGCATTAGAAAAAAGTTGGGCATGAAAGGGTTTACAGTACGCTCAAATTTCGATACAATTCTGCATTCAGCATACCACTGTATGAAAGACCAAAAGGGGGGTAGCGGACCCGTAGACAATTACACCTACTCAGTATCCGCTGGAATCAATGAATCTTCTACTCAGAAACTATTCAGTTTGTAGAAATAATATTAAATAATTTATTAAGTTTCCTTTTCGCATTAGCTCACCGAAATTGTTTTTGCAATGCATATTTGTTTTTGCTATGTAACTTATGTATTCTGCAAATACTAGAAGCAATTTTTTTTAACTTAAACCAAAAACATTTTATTATTTTTTGAAATCATTTATAATTATATTGCGAAGATTAGGTAAAAATTACAGAATGGATCTCCAAGTACTTCACGAGATAATACAATTATAACAGGTCTGTCACTGGTCGTTTAGTGTAAAATTGGCTTGTTTTCAGTTTATAACTGTAATATCTCGCATTGTATTTTGATATCCACTCCATATTTTTTCACAAAAAAAAGATCAAACATTATTCTTAATATTTAAAATTCGCCCAACTTTCAAAAAAAAAATTAATTTGTTTATAATAATTGCAGATTTCATAAGCTATATACAAAAAATATTTTTTATGTTTTTTTCGGTAAGCTCATGCAAAAACTACTTTTTGTAAATAATATTTTTTTCCATGCAGTTATGTGGCTCGTTTTTGTATCCGGTAATTACACCGTTTTTTCGAGTGTTGAAGTGGCCTTCGAGCGCGGAGTGGGGTTTGATTGTATAGGAAGGAGCCTCTAGTGGATGCGGAAAGTGGAGTTACAATCTAATACTCCCGTGTGGGGCATAAAACCATTATTTTCGAAAATGTCATGCCGAAAGTGTACGGCGACGACGCTGAATCGACAATGCAAACTTGTGCGAGGGGCGCGTCATAGGAATTTTTGGTGTGTGTTCCGGAATTCGAAATATACATTTGCCTGTTCTCACATGCGATGTCTATCAGTCTTATAAACGGTGATAATTGGCTACAATAAGTACCAGAGAAAGGATAAGTACAAGTTTTTTAAATTTTTTAATATTAACAAATGTTTTCCTTTGTATATATCTCATTAAGAGTACGCATCAGTGCGAATTACTGCAACAAAAAAGATTGATATCAAAAGCCCCTTGGCTCAATCGATGGAGGTCTTTAGAATAATATTGTGTTATATTTTATATACGTTGCTCATACGGGTGTGTGTAGCAACACCGACGATAAACAATGCACATTTTGGAGTCGTTCAGCCCGTCCGTGTCGTATCGTAACACACACAAACCCATCCCTTTCGTGTCCCATCTTTGCTTGTCGACTCTGGGAAGGGTGCTTGCTGCTCAGTCTAGTGGGACATTCTCTTTTAGTTTTTCTTTCGCCTGCTGCTCGGCGGTATATGCATTTACCTTCGACTCTTCATAGTGTGCTGTTCTAGAACCATTTTCTTGTGATAGTTTGAATGAAGGTGTGATGATTGAGCTGTGGAGGGTTGATGAAGGGGGAGGGCATGGGGAGACTTGTTGATTGTGTTTCTCCTGTTGAGCGTTCCTTTTCCTGGATTGCAGGGGAAGATGGGGTAAAACGCACCCCCTAAGGAAATATGACCATAACTCAGCTATAGAACATCAATAGGGAGAATTTAATTAATGATATCGTTTAGCCAACATTTTCCTCTGTAATCACAATCATAAAGCTTTGCAAAATATTCAAAAACATGAAAATAATTCAATTCTTCAAAATCATTAAAAATCACCTTTTGAAAAATAAGCGGGGCAAAACGCATCTATGCGCGGGCAAAATGCACCACAACAACGGGGCATAATGCACTACAACAACGGGGTAGAATGCACCGCAACAACGAGGCATAATGCTCCGCGAACAAGCATGTAGTTTTGTTTTCTGACAAGATTTCACAAAAGTGTGCCATTAAATAGCCTTAGGTTATGCAATTGGTAGGTTTTCAGAACGATTTTTCTGGTTTCGATTAAAAAGCAGCAAAATCAGAGATGAGGCCATTCTGCCCCCGATGGAGCAGAGATATTAATTTAGCAAAAAGTGAATTATTTAGTAGATTTTTCATATGTAGTGCGACAGAATAATGAACAACGGTATAAATAGAACTGGAATTCTCTAATATAATAGTAAAACAGTATTTATAATAGCGGAAAATCCTTGTTGCACGAGCCACAATAATTACATGAGAAGAGCCCGTTATTGTGTTTTGTTTATTTCTTGAGCTGCTATTGATGTACGGTTATCAAAATTTGACAGTGTATGTTTACTATGGCGCACTTCCGACTGGTGTTACCGTTTTCTAGAAATTTCCAGCTGTTTTCGATATAAGCAAGGGGTGCATTTTGCCCCGGGGGTGCGTTTTACCCCATCTTCCCCCATATGTTATTGGCTTCTCGCCAGTTCAGTGTTCTCTATAGCGGATACTAACACATTCACAGTCGGATTTTGTTGCTGTTTCCCAGATAGAAATCCGTTCAATGCGTTACTGCCTTTGTGCGTTATTTGGACAAAGCCATAAGTAACGCTAGTGCTTGAATCATCGATTAGAGCGCCACAAGTAGTTACGGGCAATATTCGTGCGTCTATTATTCTCGTATCGTAACACACTGTCCCTTTTTCTGTCAGATCGTTTAATTTACAATATTTGCTCGGAAATACTTCGGTTACTCTTCACATCGAAGCATGTTTTTTTTATCAAACTGTAGTACATATTGTACACAAAACTTGAACAATCTCTTGTGGCATATTGTTCTTGTTGCAGGCCGACCAGTCCGTGAAGGTAAGAAATGAAAAAAAAAATGATTCATAATTGTACCGATTCAATTTCAACAGAAAATTCTCGTGCCTGGCGGAATCGATATCGCGATGACACCGATAATAGCACCTCCAGTTTTGTGCTGACTGTCGGATATGGATATATTTTGGTATGATTGCTCGCGATCGCCAGGAGCTACTGCAAAACAATATTAGGTTGAACAAAAATATCAGTCTGTTGGTAGCTTTCTGTGATGGGAATGACGGCAAGTGTAAAATGGTACGTGAGTACAATTATTGTAAATTTGTCGGTAGTTCATGATTATGTATTTCAAGAACTGGAGAAAGCTCAGCACGAAGGCAAACGTGAGCAGCTACTGGAAGCGGAATAACGGGAGCGTTACGTATCCAAAGTCAGTAAATTAGGAGGAAATATTGAGGCAAGTTGTTGGTACGCAATAACACTGCCAATGATTTCTGAATGGTTCTGCAAGCTGCTGGAAACACCCAACAATCCACGTTTTGCCATGTAACTTACTAGAAGTGCTAGCAACGCTTCTACAATGTAAAGGAAATCCTTTTATGATCATCTCCGTTGTGCATGTCATAAACCAATACCATGCGCTAATGATGCGTGACCTAAAGAAAGCACAGCAACCGGAGCGTACAACCGTAAACAGAAGATTTCCTGGCCAATCATCCGTAAGGTCTTCGCAAATGCATCCTACACGAGGAGGCCTACATTGCACTATTACAGCCGGCTCAATCGACTCACTATGGTATACTGCAGATATGTAACATAAATGGGAACAATATTATGAAGCTCTATTTGCTGTGCTTTCTACGGTGACGTACTGTGCCTCCAGCTTTTATATATTGCTGCGAAATCTATCGGCTATTCGAAACTATTGAGGAATCATCATGGATGTGGAACAAATGTGATCCGAACTTCTGAATCAATATGCGAACGAATTCGTAGAAACGAGGACTCAATTCACCAGTCGGAATATTGTGAGTACTGATTGATAGTCTATTATAAAAGACCCCCATTTGTCGCTTTAGGTTGCAATGTAGCTTACGTGCATAATTCTATCTCGGAAGAATCGATTTGAAGCAAAGTTAGAACGGAAATTTTATAATGAAATCCAAACTTAATGTAATCAAAAGTGTCCTTTAATCAATTTGTATTTGTATATTTAAGATTTATTCCGATTAACAAATTTCTCTTCCATTTACAGGGCAGAGATCATACTATAACCGCAAAGTATGTAACCGCTCAGACTAAGCTAACCGCGTTACCTAAATTAGACCAAAATCTAGATGCCCATCTGCCGAACATTATGAAAATCCTCATCAATGACATTCGCCTGTTAGACAAGATGAAGTTAAATAATCACCAACCAAGTATTTTTACCGACTGCACAAATGTGCATTCTACGCCATAGTCAACGTGTGTCACAATGCTACAGTCGTTGTAGTGTTGGACAGTTCCAGTCAGTATAACTATCAACGACTGAAGAAGTGTGGTCTGGAACTGCTGCGAAAAATGAAAAATTGTACAAGTTTGACGAATCCCTCGAAATCAGCGTACACGTGTTCGCTACTTTGTGCTATTCGCTACTGATGGCAGCGGCATCGACGTTGGTTATTGGTGAGCGGCAGCATATCGACTACGCAGTAGAGACCGTCGAGATGGAAAAGATAGCAAAGTATTTGTTAAACTATCTTTTTTCCTAGCAGTGCGGTAAGTGGTAGCAGAAATCCGTTTGTTGATAGTGATTATATAGCCTATAGTTTAAATTGTAACTGGTACAAAGTTACGTAACGATTGTATATCAACCTCTTGTATCCTCCATAGCTTACAGTGAATCTACTAAAAGCTCCAATCAACTGGATTGATTCATATAGATGTTTCCAACCAATTGCAAAACGTTGCTAGATTGGTCGGTGTTAAGTCAGACCAGACTAAGTGACATTGTATTGATTTCGAGAAAAACGAGCATAAAGTTTGAATCGCAGCATCCTTTACTTAATAATTCGAAATTAATTTTAACCATAATTCATGCTAATTGTAACATATTACAACTCCGGCAAAAGTGGATTGTAGCTGAATAAATTCTTTATCCAGTGCTATCTTTATGCCACTTTTTAATATTTTGCGACTTAGTCCGATCTGACTTAACACCGACCATATGAGATTCAAATCCCATACGCGCGCAAATTTATGTAACTTATACAATTCAAGAAATTCATCTAAATGTTTCATCGAGTTTGAAAATTGTTCAAACCAGTTAGTGATGGAAATGTTTAGTAAACAAGGTTTATTTACTGATTTATTTTTGATTTTTAGTTCTTGCTGAACAGCACTTTTTGCCTTTCTCAATAGAAAGGTATTGCAATTGCTCTGAAAACCGACCTTTTAACCGAGGCCCGGAGGGCCGAGTGACATATACCATTCGATTCAGTTCGTCGAGTACGTCAAATGTCTGTGTGTATGTATGTGTGTGTGTATGTGCGTTTGTGTGTGTGTGTGCGTGACTACAATCTCACTCACTTTTCTCAGAGATGGCTGAACCGATTTTCACAAACTTAGTCTCAAATGAAAGGTACAACGTTTCCATAGGCTGCTATTGAATTTCTAATGGATCCGACTTCCGTTTCCGGAATTACAGGGTGATGAGCACGATCACGCAGAAAATGCCGATTTTAACAAATTCTGCAATGAATGTATAATGGTGAAAATTTTTCCAAAATGTGGCCACAACTGGTTGAAATTGTTGTACTACGTCACTAACAGCCATTCAAAGTCTCTTTGGCCACATTGGCCACCACCATCGGTTCCGGAAGTCCCGGCGAAAGTATCCAAATTTAGAATAACAGTCACATCGGTTTCTCGGAGATGGCTCAACCGATTAGACTAAACTTAGTTTCAAATGAAAGGTATTTTATCATCGTAAATGGCTATTAAATTTCATTCAATTCCGACTTCCGGTTCCGAAGTTACAGGTTGTGGCGTGCCGTCACAAAGCAAATTCCGACTCAAAGCAATACTCCGATGAATGCAAAAAAAGTAAAAATTTCGCTAAAATGTCTGTCAAAAAACTTAAATTTGCAGTTCTAGGTCCCTGACGGCCAACCAAACTTTCTTTGACTACATTGACCATCATAGACGGTTCCGGAAGTGCCCGGGAAAAGCGGCCATCTTTCAAAATTAACAAACTCACATCAGTTTCCCGGAAATGTCTTGGTCGATTTTCACAAACTTAGTCCCAAATGATAGCTATATTATCCCCACAGATGTCGTACGGATCGCTTATATGGTTCCGGAAATATAGACTAAACCGTCCAGTCACATATGAAATTCCCATATAAGCCGGAACTCAAAATTTTTTTTCAAAGGGGGGACCCCATGAAATTTCTGAAATCGAATTCGTATTTTTGATGCCAAACATCTTTAAAATGCATGAAATGTCGAGATTTTATGTTACATCGAAAAAAATTTTTTTGATGAAAATCGACTTTTTGGGACTTCGCCGATTTCGCACCTTTTTTAATTTTATATTACCGTGGCTGTTTCGAAAAATTGTCATAATCAATGTTTGGTGCTTAGACCATTTGGGCATAAAGTATCCTTCCTACACATGGTGCGAACATTACCGTTCTTCTCCCACCAGCTGATCAAGACGACCAAACTAAGTCTCAAGCCGCTGTTTACTGATTCTGATGGTTAAAGTTTTCGATTTGGATTTTTTTCTTTTACAAAATTTTAGAACTCGAAAAATAATTTCTTTTCTTGTACATAGTTGTCATGTCATAAGAATATAATATACATTTGAAAGCTTTTAATGAATATAAACAACGATAAAATTCTCGTGTTCATGATTCAGAAAGGCACAATTGCACCGCTAGGTGGATTAAAACAGGTTTTTTCTTATTGGAATCTAAATTTCAATTAAAAAATAACCAAAAAGTGGCCATCTTAGAACGCGAAAGAAAATAGTTTTTCCTTGCCGTTCACTAAATTTAAATCATTCATACACCCGTTCTGATTGCACGGTTTGATTTTTATGAAGATTTAGTGCCGATTTCTTCACCCTCGCTTAACGCTTAAGCCAGGTTTAAACGTACTGGTGAATCTGGTTTTAAAGTTAAGCGATGGGGAAGAAATCGGCCCTTAGTGAACTGAATACTTTGAATGTTTTTTGGCTGATGGCTCCACGATTTCGACAGTTCTTCTTCGTATTTGACCTTCAATTCAGTGAATAAATCGGAATAATTTCACGATAGCCACGGACTTACCAGAAGTCATGGATTAAACAAACTCGCACATAGTAGCAAGATACAAGAGGCCTTTTCTCTTTGAGTTATGCGTGCTTCTAGAGGAACCCCTCGGTGAAATTCCTATATTGCTAGAATCAAAAGGCTATGTGGATACTCGTCTGACGAAGATGAAGTACTCAAATCTCAATTGTCATTTTGACATACACTTTTCAGGTTGTAAGGAGCCATCACAGACGACTGCCTCTGGGGTCTTTTCAGGTGGTTAGAATTCTTGGGCATTTGCTTGTAGAGTTGTGACAACCGAATCGATCAAATGGGTGCTTGAAAGTTTTGCTTCGTATAAGTCTACGAGCAATATGGATAAAGCACAAGACTCGTTCTTGCGCTGCATCCGAACATGTCAACCATTGGCGTAGCTTGCAAACTTGCTTCTCAACAGAAGTCCGAAAATATCAAAAAAATTGTTGCATATTTTCAAGCACAAGTGCCCCCATGAGCCAATAATACCAAACAAATATTTCGACAAAAGCGTGTTTTGTCTCGCGATGGTTATGGATGTATATTTTATTGTTTCAAACTTGATTTTGTCAATAATGAACTATTTTGTTAGTATGTAGAAGAATGCATTGGGTGGTTCTTTATTTACCGATAATTTAAATAATATCGATCATCGATTGTCAGGAATTTTCAATATTATCAATATTAGTATTTTTATCAGACATTACTATTAGTTGTGCATTGAATGATAATTATTGGGTTTTGGTAAATGTGTGAGTATATTTGTATGTGCATTCGAAGAATTTAACTAAAAATATTGAACATGGCTTTTTCCCTCGATATCCCTCGCGATTTTTTCTTTGAAATTGTCTTTAGACTATTCAGTTCCAACTAGGCTTCAGCGGCACATCTCTGCGTCCAAAATGCCTAGAGAATCTAAGATGCTGTATTTTTGTGTTGTTGTTTGACGAGATAATACAAGACGAAAAAAATTATATCGCATTTTAAAATTTATATTATTGTGGGTGAATGGAGAACAGTGAGTCTAGTTATGTATCCAAGTCCGTCTTGGATCACATATATTCGGAACAACATCAAATTTTGCTTCAAGCTGTTCTCAACTCCTATTCGGCTGCTTTCACGCTGCCACCCGCGTTTCGGCTTGGTAAGGCCAAACTGGTGTCGAAGGAGGTCAATTAAGGTTGTCTAACGTATTCTTAATGGTCACATCATTAGCGTTTCTGTATTAAAATAGGCAGACAGCCTTTGTTGACTTGAATATACATATTAGGTAATATGTATAAAGTGATATATAATGTCTTTTTCGCTTCAGATAGTTGGTATTCGCACCAGTAGAGTTCCTTTAGCGTCTCATATACGAGTTCCGAAGAAATTGACGGATTCGATGACAAAGATCTTGTTTCTATGAGACCGATCGACCGACGGTGTTGAAATGCGGGAAGAGATGAGTAGCTGTAAGCTAGTTTTACAAGAAGGAATGAAACCAGAGCTGCTAATTTTCAACAGGTTTGTTTAAACTTGAAGGAAGAACAAATCTCAAATCATGCCCTACTATGTTCAATTCGCAGTTATTTCATTCATTCAAACAGCCAAGTTGCATAATCATTTTCCATTCATTTTCAATTTCATTGACCATGTGAATATCTCTCTAATTGGGTATTGACCAGGTTTTTCAAGCAAAACTACTCTGAACGTACTTCTTGCTTTACTTGTATGCTTGAAAACCCAAAACATGTCAACATTTAACCTAAACTGGCCTCTACAGAGCAGATGACAGCTTTGGTTGGTAAATGAAAAAGCATCAATTTGAAATGAAGACGTACGATTTTGCCATGAAAATCCAGCCAACTTGAAAGTGAAAGATTGAAGGGGGCTTTGAATTTGAATCATGGTTGGGTTCAATTGAATTGAAAGTTGGCATTTTAAAATGAAAATTCGCAACACTAAATGAGACATTTACTTACTACCACTGAAATTAAATCTGTAAGTAGCACTAACACATATCGAACTGCAGCTCAAACAGTTCAGGAACTGTACGGGATGGCGCTGGGCCTGTGGCTTTCGACTGGCATGGTCCTTTCTCATTGGTTCGGAAGTCTTCATGGCTGGTTGGTAGATGTGTGCTCCTACTTACTATGGGATAAATCAATTCGCTTGGGTGGGGAATGTGGATCCTACTAGTTGTCGACTCTTTTGACCTTGGGTATGAGGCTAGTTCTAAAATGGAGTGCACGAATGGCACCTAAGAGCTATACAGCCGCTCTACGCATAATTGTCCCATGTGTATAGGGAATGGGACAGTTATGCGTATAGCGGCAGTATATCATATTCAGGACTTGCTTTTATGATTATTTAACTCGACCAAGCACACCAGCTCCTAGAAATGCTGAGTAGCCTTTTCGGGTCGGTGTGATCTGTTCGAGTCGAATCAGATGGACATTCAGTTCGAGCTAACTTTATGGGGAATCGCGGATAAATATTGTAGGAAAAAGTATTCGCGAGTAAGGACTAACACTGCTAGCATTTTCACCGTACCCATTAATAGTCGAATGATCCGCTTCGCGCCTAGGAGACACAAAAGAGATAAGGATTCAATAAGAAATTCTCCACTATGACGTAGATTCCAACGCGATGGTAGGATGATTTTCCACAGAATTAGACAGACTAAATGACATGACACTACCCACTCCCTGCAACAGACTTGTGCCAAATAGTAGATATTCATGGATTTTTTTTTATAGTAAGGTTTAAAAACTTCAAAAGCCTGGCCTGTAGTGTAGTGGTGTATTGTCACTGTGTTGGACTCACGACTCACGCTCACTAAAAACACTCCTTTTTGCCCTTCTTCCCCACGGAACTACATCAAGGTATTACTTCGTGGGGGGAAGGTGTGCTTTCGTCGCACCTCTGTCTTCTGCTCTATCTCGGAGCCTCACTTGGTTCATGATATGGCTCGGCCTTTGAGCTTTGATTTAACTCTCGACTCTTCTCTTGCTTATTGTCTTCATATATTACGTCGCCTTTTTAGCTCTCGTCTCCGTGAGCCGTTTAGATGCTGATTCCATGATCTATTCAGCTCCTGTTTCCGTGAGTCATCCAGCTCCCGGCCTTATCGTGATCTACTCAGATAGTCCCCGACGGTGAACTCACCCTATTCCGACCGATAGTTCCCCGACGGAGGTATTTCTACCAACACCGTTACCCGCTTCCTTGAGCCATGTAGCTCCCAGCTTTATCGAGATCTACCCGGATATTATCCGGCGGCGAACTACCGTACTCTGACTGAGGGTTCCCCGGTAACGGAATTACTTTCGATACAGGAGTTTGTTTCGTGAGCCAATTAGTTCCCTTTTGTGTCACGATATTGTCATAGTTAGTTTCAACAATCTCGTCTAGAGACAACACTTAACTTGAAACGTTTTCATATTTTTGTAAGATTTCGTTTTCAATAGGACTCACAACGTTGAGATTAAAATTATGGACGCTCTCAAACTGCTGAGCAAGTCTTCGAGCTTTTTTCTCGTTTGTAAGAAGTATGTAGTCACCTTCCTTCAGAGCTGGAATTGGTTTCTGAGGTTTCTTAAGAACCTTAGAAAGTTTCCTGAAAGATTTAGAATATGGCTTGATTTGTTCAACCTCTTTTCCGAAATTTTCATCTCTTAAGAGTGAAAATCTATCCTTAATTTCTTTTCGTAGATCCTGATATATAAATTTCATAGCAAGATCACGAGAACGTTGACATTGACATCTTCCAACATTCTTCAAGCGAATCAGAAATTTAAGATTGTCGTCAATAATAGGAGTGTTTAATTTTATCGGTGTTGCTGGTATACCAGGTGCACAGATTAATCTGTGTTTCACTGATTTTCAATATACTGCACAGATTTCCAAAACTGCACAGTTTTCTGTTTTAATGCACAGGTTTTCACAGTTTTCTGTTATAAAGCACAGACTAGCCCAGACTTCTCAATTATCCCGCGCTCAATTTTTGCGTCTCACAAAAACCGAAAAAAAGGTCACCACTTCTTGTTTTGAGACAAACTTGTACGTTTTCCTTAACACAGATTTGCATAGGCTGCGCACAAAATATTACGTGGCATTCCTTTGGTACTGATAAATTTCTAGTATCAGCTGTAGAATCACTTAAATTTTGTAATGCTGTATCAATGGCTGCTCTATTTTGTAAACCATTGTCATGATTAAAATTATTCTCAATATAAGTTTTGTACCTTTCCCAATTCGCTTTATGATAATTAAACACTGAGCTAATGGGATTGGAAACAGCTTCTTGAGAAAGTGAAAAAGTTACTGGAAGGTTGTCAGAATCAAAGTCAGTATGTGTAATCAATTCGCTACAAATGTGACTTTGATCTGTCAAAACCAGATCAATTATTCATGGACTCATTACAGACAAATAGCACGTAGGTCCATTTGGGAACGAAATTGAATAATAACCAGCAGAATAATCATTAAAAAGTAGTTTGCCGTTGGAATTGCGTTGAGCATTATACCAGGATCGGTGTTTAGCGTTAAAATCACCGATTATAAAGAATTTCGACCGATTTCTTGTAAGTTTTTGTAAGTTTCCTTTCAAGAAATTTATTTGCTCGCCAGTGCATTGGGTTAGAGATTTTTCTAAAAGAGATTTCTCCAACCCGATAAGAGGCGAATAACCCTAAGGTTAAAACCTTCATAATCAAATAAAAAAAACCGCTATTGCGATCCCTCCGCCGAATCCAACAATTCGATCAAATCTATGAATAATAAAATTAGAGTTACTCTTCAATTATATATGCACATTATGTACCTTCAAGAAGTTGAAAAATTCGTCTTCGCATGTTTTTAATGAACAAACATCCCAGTTTAATAAATTGAAAAGATTATTTAAAGTCATTATTAAACTTTAACCTCATTTCAATTTTATTAGCAAATTTGTACCCAGTTAGAAAAGCTTCAAACATAGAGGTAGAATTTAGCATTGCAGTTATCAATTTAAACATTGATTGCTGCAAGAAATTCAATTTTTCTTCCGTAATGCTAAGCAAAGGAGGCGTTGTGTGAACATGAAGCCGGATGAGGGGTAGTCATCGTTCTTTTAGCCATGTGACCTGCCTCTGAAGCATAAGATCGTTATATAGGTAGAGAAGTTGTATTTCTATTTTGACGCGGATTAATACGTTTAAATGTATTTTCTTGAAGTGTATCTGAGAAGTAGGTATTTTTTTATTTGTTTTATTTGTTGTTGAGAATGCATGGCCAGAAACTCGATTTATGGTTTCCGCTCCAATTAGCGTATTTGAAACTTTCTATGGTTTCTTTCACCGGAAATCGTCCTTTGTGTGCGAATTATCACCACAAATCATACATTTGGAAGCTAAATGACAATTTTTGGTGCCGTGCCCATTCGGATAAAACTTGGAATGAGTTGCTGCAGTCAATCGGAGTTTCGGGTGGAGAAGTTACCCTTTTTCGTTGCTTTTTTAATATTTGGCACATGGCCTTTGTGGGAGGACCCCGACGTGTTGGAAGAATTAAATATTTCTTTAGGCTGAATAATTCTTGATAAAGTTTTAGTCTTGAAAAAGACTTATTGGGTAAAATATATTGGTAGTCTTGAGAAAGAATGATTGTCGAAAAAATAGTGGTAGTCTGGCGAAAGACTGATCGAGCAAAAATATAGCTAGTCTTGAGAAAGACTATTGCTGTTGAAAAATTCTAGGTAAACTTGGAGGTATGTTTTATTTCTCACACACTTTTAAAACTTGACTTGTGTGTCAGTTCGCAGTGATTACTCGTATAGTTGTAGAACGGGCATTTTTCAGTAATTCTTCCGAACATCGTAATATTCTATCTCTTCTATCAAAAGTTATTGTTGGCGCCCTCTATACGGTCACAGGTGGAACTAAAATTCGTGGGTTCGTATAGTTCGTGGGAATCGAGTGCTGATAGACAACCATGCACTGCTAGGCCCCATGCAAAACTGACTCAGACATCACTTCGCTAAAAGTTTAATAACTTTTTTTAACAAAGCCGGATTGACTAGCAGTTTTCGACGAAGTTGTAAACAATTAAATTATCTATCTTAGTTTCACTTACAGTGATAAGACGATGAATACAGTGCTACCTATCGGTGAAAATGCGGGCTAGTTGGTTTTCTCCATGCAAATGTCAGGCACGTTGGTCCAGTAGCTAGACTTGTCCGATTTGGTTCAAATTTGGTGCAAGTATTCCTGGTGGGACTAGGAATCGATTCAGGGGTGAGCCGATAGTTTTCAAAAATTCATTATTTTTCTGGGCAGTCTTGAACACCCAATATTCAATGTAATACAAACTGAACAATATAATCAAATACAATTAAAAAAAGAAAAACCTGTTTTAATCCACCTAGTGGTGCAATTGGGCCTTTCTCTTTTGTCCAAACTACGATTCCATGGCTGGTTATGTTCAATACAATGGTGGAAATGTATATTACATAAGCAGTACGATTTGCACATACATACAATGGATCGACAGCCACGATCTTGAGATGCTATGCGTCGACGCTCAGAATCAGAATATATTGGCTCAAATGTCACGTTCCCCGTATGTAGTCGGGGATTTGTGCCTAAAGTTTAATAAGTTTCAATTTTAAAGTAGCAACCCCTCACTGCATACTACTACCTACGCCTAAATAAGTCAACAAAATTTGTGGCCCTCCCGGCCGGCATTAGGTCGACGATTTTTAGTGTGATGGCACAACCTTTCTATATGAGAAAGGCAAAAAATGGATACATTATGCATACAATACATTTGAACTGAACTTTAATGCATAAATAGTACAACGTTAATGCTGTAATTATGGCATGCAACACGATCACACTCGAACTGAACGTGCCTATTCAAAATCACACACAAAATCTCGCATACATTAGGGCATCGCAAAAAAAAATTATTTTTAATTCTCAAAGTCCCTCCCTTTCATATTGTGACAAATCTCAAAGTAAGCTCAGATGCCAAATTTCACATCATTTGGACAATTTTAGGCCCCCGCCCACTTCACTCGAAGTTTATAAAATTGGTGCTATGTAAAAAATATAGAGCAAATATATATTAAACGCTATAACTTTTGAAGTAGCACTCAAAAAACGGATTGAAAAATAATAGACGAGAAAATAATAAAAATTTATATGAATGACAAAGGCCCTATAACCCCAATTTCTCGTATTCGGACAAAGGTCGCAGAAGTTCCGTTCGATTTCTGAGATTTTTTCACATTAGAAAAACTGTAAAGTATGTACACTGAAAAAACTAGACACGTTAACATCATGTGGAAAACACTTGAATTGATGCAATTGTAAAACACATGAAAAGGATACGTTTGCCATTTCAATATCTAATAGAGGGTGGACAATGTGATTTTCAAGTGGAATTCTTACGAACATTACGTGAAAATCACATGAACATCATAAGAAATACCATTGACTAAGATTTCCAAATGAATTACACGTGAATATCGATTAGTTTTACCTGTAGATTTGATGTGTAGAAGAATCGGTGAAATCAATTGTTTTACATATGGATATGCACTATATGTTTTTCACATGAATGTTATGTGAAAAGTTCATACTATGCGATACCTGAACGGCGATGCAGCAGACGACTAGGATGGCACGGTAACGCACCTGGGAGCACGCGCGGAAGACATTACACTACCGGCTCCGGATCTCCAAGAAATCCAGGAGGAGATTAGCCGGCTCAAACATAATAAAGCCGCTGGGGTTGACCAAATACCAAGCGAGCTACTAAAACACGGTGGCGAGCCACTGGCTAAAGCGCTGCACTGGGTGATTACCAAGATTTGGGAGGAGGAGATTTTACCGGAGGAGTGGATGGAAGGTGTCGTGTGTCCTATCTACAAAAAGGGCGACAAGCTGGATTGCTGTAATTACCGAACAATCACCCTGCTGAACGCCGCCTACAAGGTACTCTCCCAAATACTATGCCGTCGACTATCACCAATTGCAAGAGAGTTCGTGGGGCAGCACCAGGCGGGTTTCATGAGCGAACGATCTACCACGGACCAGGTGTTCGCTCTTCGTCAAGTACTGCAGAAATGCCGCGAGTACAATGTGCCCACACATCATTTGTTCATCGACTTCGAAGCCGCATACGACACTATCGATCGAGATCAGCTATGGCAGATTATGCACGAGTACGGATTCCCGGACAAACTGACGCGATTAGTGAAGGCGACGATGGATCGGGTGATGTGCGTAGTACGTGTCTCAGGGACGCTCTCGAGTCCCTTAGAATCACGCAGAGGGTTACGGCAAGGTGATGGTCTCTCGTGTCTGTTATTCAACATCGCGCTGGAAGGTGTAATAAGAAGAGCAGGGATCGACACGAGTGGTACGATTTTCACAAAGTCCGTTGAGCTACTTGGCTTCGCCGATGACGTTGATATTATTGCACGAAACTTTGAGAAGATGGAGGAAGCCTACATCAGACTGAAAAGAGAAGCCAAGCGCGTCGGACTTGCCATCAACACGTCGAAGACAAAGTACATGATAGGAAGAGGTTCACGAGAAGAGAATGAGAACCGCCCGCTTCGAGTTTGCATCGGTGGCGACGAAATCGAGGTGGTCGAAGAGTTCGTGTACTTGGGCTCACTGGTGACCGCCGACAATGATACCAGCAGAGAGATTCGTAGACGCATCGTGGCAGGAAATCGTGCTTACTTTGGCCTCCGCAAGACACTTCGGTCGAACAGAGTTCGCCGTCGTACGAAGTTGACCATCTACAAGACGCTGATTAGACCGGTAGTTCTCTACGGGCACGAGAGCTGGACCATGCTCGTGGAGGACCAACGCGCACTTGGTGTCTTCGAACGGAAAGTGCTGCGTACCATCTACGGTGGAGTGCAGATGGAAGACGGCACATGGAGACGGCGAATGAACCATGACTTGCATCAACTGTTGGGGGAGCCGCCCATCTGTCATACCGCGAAAATCGGACGACTACGGTGGGCCGGGCACGTAGCCAGAATGTCGGACAATAGCCCGGTGAAAACGGTTCTCAATTGCAATCCGACCGGTACAAGAAGACGTGGCGCGCAGCGAGCACGATGGATCGACCAGGTGGAAGACGATTTGCGGACCCTTCGCAGACTGCGTGGCTGGCGACGCGCGGCCATGGACCGAGTGGAATGGAGGAATCTTTTGTATACGGCACAGGCCACTTCGGCCTTAATCTGTTAATAAATAAAATAAATCATACTATGCGACTCAACAGCATGGCAACCAAAATTCAATGGTAAAACATGTCGTATTTATGTGAAAGTATGAATATCATTTGAAATACCACATGAACTTCGTTTCAATAGATTTTCATGTGAAATTCGAAGGGGAATCATTTGATTTGCTTTTCAACATGCAAGGGCATTTGAAAATGATGTTAAATTTCATTTGGTTTTATAGTGTGATTTTTTATCAGTGATTTGCAGCACGGAGCAGACAAATTATTAAAAATAAGGGATTTTGGGGACAAAATGACCTAGTATCTTAAACTTTTCTTAAATCTACTTTGCGACTTTTCAGCCATACGTCACCGGGCCGTGCGTCAAATTACTCGCCCGTTTAATTTGCATCAGTGCGAGTGTGAAAACATTTTGATGTTTTGCCTTTCTCATATAAAAAAGGCTATGTAATCACTGTAAAAATCGACTTTTGTCATACACCATTCGATTCAGTTCGTCGAGATCGGAAAATGTCTGTGTGTATGTATGTGTGTGTCATTTAAACTCACACAATTTTCTCAGAGATGGCTGAACCGATTTTCGCAAACGTAGTTTCATCTGAAAGGAATAACGCTCCCAAAAGCTGCTATTGAATTTTTAGTTGATCCGACTTCCGGTTCCGGAGTTACGGGTTGAAGAGTGCCGTCAGACAGCAACTTCCCATATAAACTGGTACAACCATGATGTCCAAATGATGTAAAACATATTAAAACGGATGTAACATTACTCTAGTTCGCGGGTCTGGACTACTGATGATCAATCAAAACAGCTTTGACCACTTTGGCCACTTATGACGGTTCATGATGCCCCCGGGGAACTCGCCAAGTTCCTAAGCTAATATCACACCCATTCCCCAGCAAATTCCTGACCGATTTTTGCAAACTTGATTTCAAATGAAAGATACAGTAATACCATTGACTGCTGCTGAATTTCATTAGGTTCTGACTCTTGATTTCGGAGTTACAGGGGGTTAGCAAGGTTACACAATAATTTCCCATATAAATCGGTACAATTGTAATACCTCAGAGGCTAAAAACTATTGAAATGGTCACCAAATTACTTCTAATCGCAGATCTAGATCACTGATTGCCAATCAAACATTCTTTGAATATATTGTCCACTATCGACGATTCCTGAAGTCCGAAATTCCGGGCATATTCCACAATTAAAGTCACATCGGTTCTTCGGTGATGACTGAACCGATTTTCTCGAACCAAGTCTCAAATGGAAGGCAAAATATGCAGTTAAGTATTGCGTCGCCACCCCTCCACCCCGCCTTGCCCTTACACTACCCTCTTACGTCACTCCCCTCCCCTTGGACCCTCACACCCGCATTTCGTTCATCTACCCCTTATACCGAAATAAGATGAAGGATTTCTGACGCATCCTCCATTCCCACTACTAACACCCCATTCCCTCCACTTCCAAACCCATTCCACCCACATTTCAAAATATAATCACATGAAGATAACATTGAACTTTGCTGATTAAGCTAATTAAATATTATCACTGAGAACTGACATACAAGTAAAATTTTCAACTTGTGTAAGAAATTAAACTATCGCTTTGAAATGACAACAGCAAGTAGCAACTTGCCACTGGTCGGCGCTTCGATCGGCCAGCAATCGCTATACGGGACTTGTATGCAAACTTGGATACAATGGTGACTCACGCATGCGAACCTGTGTGCGATGGTGATTTTCAACGAATTTTCATTTAAATGTTTACACAGGTTTTTCGGAAAAGTTTGTTCTAGCTTATATGTCTGTTCTCTGTGATATTATTGTTTTGTCTTTCTCATATAGAAAGGTTATGCAATTGCTCCAAAACCGACTGTCCAACCGAGGCCTGGAAGGCCGAGTCTCATATACCATTCGCCTCAGTTCACCGAAATCGCAAAATATCTGTGTGTATGTATGTATGTATGTATGTATGTATGTGTGTGTATGTGCAGATTTATTAACAAAATGTCCATATCGGTTTCTCAGAGATGGCTGAACCGATTTTTAAAAACTAAGATTCAAATGAAAGGTATAATATTGAATTTAATTTTGATCCGACGTCTCGCTCCGGATTACGAGTTGATGAGTATGGTTACAAAAAAAATCTGTTATGATTTGTCCACATCGGTTTCTCGGAATTTTCTGAACCGATTTTGACAAACTTGATTTTAAATGAAAGGTACAACGTTTCCATCAGCTGCTATGGAATTTTGTGTGGATCCAAGTTCTGGTTCCTGAATTACAGGGTGATACGTACGATCACGCAGCAAATCCCGATGGTAACGAATTCTGCGATGAATGTAAAAAGGTGAAATTTTTTCCAAAATGTAGCTACAACAACTTGAATTTGTAGATCTAGGTCACTAACAGTTATTCAAAGTCTCTTTGGCCACATTGGCCACCATCGACGGATCCGGAAGCCCCAGCAGAAGCATCCAAATTCAGAATAACGGTTATATCGGTTTCTCGAAAAGGCTAGACCGATTTGATCAACTTAGTCTCAAATGAAAGGTGTTGCGTTCCCAGAAACTGATATTAAATTTCATCTCCATCCGACTTCCGGCTCTGGAGTTACGGGTTGTGGAGTGCGATCACATAGAAAACTCCGATTCAAACCGGTACCGCGATGAATGTAAAACGGTACAACGGTGTAAAAGACATTTCCATAATTTTATATTGTACGAACCAGCTAGTTTGGATAAATGAGAAAGGCACAATTGCACCTCTAGGTCGATTAAAACAGTTTTTTGTTTGTTTCGTTCGCACTCGAGTGTTTCCCATATAGCACAACTCGGCGAAACGCTAGATTATCTTGACATAGACAACACATTGCCACAGCTTCTTTACCCAAAGACAGAAAAAATAGCACTCAGACTGCCTATTGTAAGGTAGTGTATAAAATTCAAATCATAAAACAATCTATTCTTTTATATTAAAAATATATTTTCAGTCTTTCCTGAATAACCGAAAATTGGATGTTAATATGGAACTTTACAGCAGGCACTAAAGTCGACAACCGGGTACTGCAAATTCAGCTTAAGGCTAATGAAATATTCGCTTCGGTTGTATCCATCCTTCGGTATACAGCGGTCTTTGTCCAACGAAAAGTGAATTTTCGCCGGTTTGGAAGCCATCGATACCTTGTATCTGCGTCGTTCCATTAAGCTGATAATTACAGCCATTGGCAAGTGAGTGAATTACATTGAATTCAAGGGTGTGTCGAGTTATTAATTTTCTCTTTGCATGCACTTAGCTGTAACTACTACTTCAAAGGAAACCCGAGATTGCGGAAAACGTATGAAAAAACTTTTAATTCGATTGCTTTTCCATTCGGATCAGCACGATAAAAGGTACACCCACCTAAAAGAATTGTTGTTTGATCCCGAATTTCATCGTATCGCTGAACTAAGGAGCTAACCGGACCATCGGCGAAGGCTTCTCAACTCCAATCGCTGGACATTCTAATACCGGTGGAAATTTTTGTCGAGGTTATCTGAGGTTGAATATTGCAGTTCGTACAGACAGGTAAATTCACTCAGTTCAATCACTAGTTAGCTGTGCTATTATTTAATTTCCTACGAGTTGGAACTAATCAATATCGAATACTTTCAGATTCAACAGCAAGCGGAAACACTAGCAAACATTCCTCCTAGATCAGTGCACCGATTTACCAACGTTAGATTTCCTGTACTTCCGATACCGACATCCGTGAAAAAGAGCTGCCATGCATCCTTTTCACATGATAAGTAGCACACATGATCAGCATTATTCGCCCAACGTCGACCCCATTCGAGAGACCGTTTCCAACGGAGTTTGTTTGGTGAAATCCAAATACGACGTAGCAAAGCATATGTCAAGCGATGTGTATAACCTAAGCGCCATTAAATCTATGCTCGACACCCTGCAACAGATCCATTATGATCCAGCAATCCCACACAGCGATCTTATACAGATGAGTTTAATGGCCAAAGATTCGTGTCTGCGAGATCATTCATAAAACTAAAAGATTGTGGATTTGTGGAGCAAATTCTTGACAACGCTCTGCGAGAGGAACATTTTATTACTATCGGTACAGCGCAGTGTCCGCGATTACACTCACCAAGGTTGCAAGACAATATCTCCAACTATCCCGCCAGTGGTTCGATGCTCTCGAACACATTTTGTGGAACGCAAAAAATGATCAGTCTTCGAGAGCAGATAAAAAGTAGACCATAGACCATAGACTTCTCCCAGAGCAGAACGGCGAAACACTCTTTGCTTTTACATAAACCTGATTGGATCGATCACTTTGTTTTGCTCTATACGATCACGAAAAATTGCTTGCTCATTATTATGAACCAAACGAAAGAGGTACACCTGAAACCGAAAGCTTACAAAGTAATAGCATTGCAGTGCAGTCATACTAGCGCACTGATTCGTTTCTGGAGGACTAAGATTTTTGGGAGCTCATTTAATGCACAGCTGCAGTTACCCGTGGGAATACCTAATAAATTCAACAAATTCAGTAAGTTTTTCCCTAGATATTTCGTGTCACATTTCTTATTCAATATTTTTTACTGCAGATACATCATACATCTTCGTCGGCAGACATTGTACTAAGAGACATTCTTCTTCTTCAGTTCTGTTTGGCTTGTTTGTGAATCAAAGCCGAAAAATGGCACTTAATTTTCATTTATAGTCAGACTTTACTTTTTCCGACTAACCGTCACAATATTGGCCACCACAGCACGAATAATTCTTCCAATAATGGAGAAAAAATGAATTTTCTTCGCACACGGAGAAAACCAACCTGTCGACACGTTAAACATCTCACCGGAAGTATACTAAGGGATATGACCGTCACTAAAGATTGTTTGAACTGGTTGCTTGCATCGAAGACGGAAGCTGTTCGTCGAAGCCACCGACTGAACTGAACACCTTTGGAACGGTGCACTCGGTGAATTGAACACGATAGTGCTAGCTGTATGTCTACACCAGCAAACAAAAATATTTAGGTCAAGACATCGTGTAATGAAAAATATATCTTTTTATTTTATTCGCTATATTTTTTATTTGTAAACAAAGCACCATAACCTCAAATCCCCCAAAAACAACGTCCAACGCGGGCCCAACGCTACATAGAAAAATTCGTCCTGCGTTGGACCCTCGTTGGTCCAATTTGTTGAACATAACGCAGCTCGTAACTGCGTAACTGCTCGACGTCCAAAAAAGTGTTGCAAAAACGCCTTTTGTAAGTCCTTCGTTGTGCGTTCATTGAACGATTCCGTCATTTCATTTCCTACGAGTTGGAACTAATCAATATCGAATACTTTCAGATTCAACAGCAAGCGGAAACACTAGCAAACATTCCTCCTAGATCAGTGCACCGATTTACCAACGTTAGATTTCCTGTACTTCCGATACCGACATCCGTGAAAAAGAGCTGCCATGCATCCTTTTCACATGATAAGTAGCACACATGATCAGCATTATTCGCCCAACGTCGACCCCATTCGAGAGACCGTTTCCAACGGAGTTTGTTTGGTGAAATCCAAATACGACGTAGCAAAGCATATGTCAAGCGATGTGTATAACCTAAGCGCCATTAAATCTATGCTCGACACCCTGCAACAGATCCATTATGATCCAGCAATCCCACACAGCGATCTTATACAGATGAGTTTAATGGCCAAAGATTCGTGTCTGCGAGATCATTCATAAAACTAAAAGATTGTGGATTTGTGGAGCAAATTCTTGACAACGCTCTGCGAGAGGAACATTTTATTACTATCGGGACAGCGCAGTGTCCGCGATTACACTCACCAAGGTTGCAAGACAATATCTCCAACTATCCCGCCAGTGGTTCGATGCTCTCGAACACATTTTGTGGAACGCAAAAAATGATCAGTCTTCGAGAGCAGATAAAAAGTAGACCATAGACCATAGACTTCTCCCAGAGCAGAACGGCGAAACACTCTTTGCTTTTACATAAACCTGATTGGATCGATCACTTTGTTTTGCTCTATACGATCACGAAAAATTGCTTGCTCATTATTATGAACCAAACGAAAGAGGTACACCTGAAACCGAAAGCTTACAAAGTAATAGCATTGCAGTGCAGTCATACTAGCGCACTGATTCGTTTCTGGAGGACTAAGATTTTTGGGAGCTCATTTA
This sequence comes from Topomyia yanbarensis, assembly GCF_030247195.1. NCBI lineage: Eukaryota > Metazoa > Arthropoda > Insecta > Diptera > Culicidae > Topomyia > Topomyia yanbarensis. The sequence goes on along the minus strand of NC_080670.1, from coordinate 93,770,121 downwards.
ATGCACAGCTGCAGTTACCCGTGGGAATACCTAATAAATTCAACAAATTCAGTAAGTTTTTCCCTAGATATTTCGTGTCACATTTCTTATTCAATATTTTTTACTGCAGATACATCATACATCTTCGTCGGCAGACATTGTACTAAGAGACATTCTTCTTCTTCAGTTCTGTTTGGCTTGTTTGTGAATCAAAGCCGAAAAATGGCACTTAATTTTCATTTATAGTCAGACTTTACTTTTTCCGACTAACCGTCACAATATTGGCCACCACAGCACGAATAATTCTTCCAATAATGGAGAAAAAATGAATTTTCTTCGCACACGGAGAAAACCAACCTGTCGACACGTTAAACATCTCACCGGAAGTATACTAAGGGATATGACCGTCACTAAAGATTGTTTGAACTGGTTGCTTGCATCGAAGACGGAAGCTGTTCGTCGAAGCCACCGACTGAACTGAACACCTTTGGAACGGTGCACTCGGTGAATTGAACACGATAGTGCTAGCTGTATGTCTACACCAGCAAACAAAAATATTTAGGTCAAGACATCGTGTAATGAAAAATATATCTTTTTATTTTATTCGCTATATTTTTTATTTGTAAACAAAGCACCATAACCTCAAATCCCCCAAAAACAACGTCCAACGCGGGCCCAACGCTACATAGAAAAATTCGTCCTGCGTTGGACCCTCGTTGGTCCAATTTGTTGAACATAACGCAGCTCGTAACTGCGTAACTGCTCGACGTCCAAAAAAGTGTTGCAAAAACGCCTTTTGTAAGTCCTTCGTTGTGCGTTCATTGAACGATTTATTGGACGTTCGTTGGACCGTCGCCCAACACATTGGACCAACGAAGGACTCCTGTTGGGCGTTTTTTTCTTAGAGGGTTGTCATTGAAGAGCATTGGATTGCGCTTGTGTTGCGCCTTGAGACGTGGGTAGCAGGGTTACCATATTCACAGATTTTTCTGAAATGTCACAGATATTTTTTTCAAAATTTTCGATCACAGATTCTTTTTCAAAGATGACAGATTTTTGGCATTTTGATGAAAATTTCACAGATTTTCACAGATTTTTGGAAATATTGTGATTTTTCACAGATTTTTTGGAAATTTATCACAGATTTCCACAGATTTTTTTCCTTTTTTAGTCATCACAGATCGCAAAAAGTTTTTTTTTACCGAAACAAGAATGAGGCACATTCAGTGACCTACTCTCGGGGGCGGCATAGGTGCGATCTGCAGACCAAGTGTTTTCAGTGGGAAGTGGAATTGGAGTTCATGTATCATTTTCGCATGTTGCCTTCAGTAATGTTCGAAATGATGCAGTCCGGTTCGGTGCCGTGCGCGAGCACTGATCTTCTTTCGTGTATTCTGAGTGTATGTGGAAGTATATGCTTCTATTCATGTGGCACGCCGAAGGAAGGGGAGGTAGGGGCAAGTCATGCTTTGGGATCGTAAAAGTGCGATCCGTCGGTCTTCCGTCACCGGTGCGGAACGTTAACGGAAAGTCAAGATTGATAGTACGCGATTCCTGTGGAGACGTTCGCGCGCATTATCCCTGGGTTTTCATGTTCGAAACGTGCGCACATGAGAGGGGTATTCAGCGTGTGCGTGTGAACAGTACCGTTAACGGAGGTTGATGTATCGCAATAATCCAGGTTGGGGTCCATTTTGACGTGTTGGTGTAGTGGAGAGCGGATCGTCTGCGTTAGTAATTGTGTGGCGGAAGGACGGCTTCTGGGCTTTGACGAGATGCAGGGTATGAGTGTGCGTGTGATTTTGGAAGCATGATCATGTCATATGAAGTGATTTCAGCTACTCGCAAAGAACAGATTTGTAGTATTTTGATGAAAAATATTTTAACAAATTTTTGGAAATATTGTGATCTTTCATAGATCTCTTGAAAATTCAACATAGATTTTCACAGATTTTGGTTCCGGATCGGGCTTCGGGACTCGTGTCTGAGTGGAGTTGACAGTTCGCGAGGGCCAATTCACAATTTTCAGCAGTCATGTCGGCACGGGGAACGAATGATTTCTTCACATATTTGTGGCTTGTAGTCCATTGGGTAATAATCAGCATATTGGCTTTTATCGTTGTGTTGAATACTTTCATTTAGTTTCATACGACTGCTAACATATCATTTTAAAACGCACATGCATTGTGTAATTAAACATACCCTCGTTCTTTTCTATTTAATCCCAATACCACTTCTAGACTGCCAAACTTTGTTTCGACGACAAACTTGTCTAGTTTTTTATTTGTTGGCTTTGAAACGGCGAATCAAACATTTGAAGAGTAATCTTTCCTATGAACAAAATACTGGAATGTAAAAGAGGTGTCTTTAGTTTTTTTCATACTGTAACTATACATAACCATATAACTGTCCAAGTATATTGAACATATTATATTTATTGTATGCATTATATTCGTCATATGTTCCATGTTCGTTATATTGATTTCGTGCCATGTGGTTTCCGGTGTTAGAGAAACTCTAAGGCATGTCGCGTCGTTTCAGTTTGCTCAAAATACTTGCCATATTTGTGTGTGATATTTGGTATTTTATTGCAGTAATATGGACATTTTTATTTTATTCGTTAGCTTATCGTATGCAGAGGCGATCAACCATTGTTGTTCGCGTCCTTTATCACCATTTTTATGGGATGATTCATCGACAACTGTCTTTGACAATGAGATGCTTTGGTTGTGCACCAGTTTTTTCCGATCTTGTTTTATTGCGGATGGTGGTGGGTTTCATTTTATTGTTTTCAGAATTGGGCGTGCCTTGTCGTGTGTGGTCTTGGGTGTTCGTTGATTTGAAGGCGTTGTGGGAGAACGCGTTTTCGCCGGATGATGCTAGTCGAGCTGGCATTTTTTGGACTGAGCGAATTGATTTCCTTGTTTGTTTGGTACATGTTAGACTGACTACGGAATTTATCCGCAGGGCGTTTGATGTACGTGGGGAGTACGCATGGTCTTGTTTAAATGCAGTGATGATTATTAAATCGAGTACGAGGGATAAATTCGTGAGAAGGATCAGGAACCCATTACCAGTTTGCGGCAGTCATGACTGCACGAAGAACGAATGTTTCATTGTCATGTTCATTGGTTTTCTTTTGGTCGGTTAAATCATGTTCATTGTAATAGTTGTTCTCATTGTGTTAATTGCTTTCATATACTTTTGAGTAGTGCATGCGGTATATTACTGATTGACATGTTAACCATATTTCGTCATAAGCATAATAATGTTGAAGCTCGAGTATTGACGCCAAAGAGAACCAAATTTCATTTCTTGCACCTTCTGCTCTTTCTGATTTTGGCATATTGTGGTTTTAAATTGGTTAATTGGTTTCTTTTCGTTCTAATAATCTTGTTCTAGTTAAGATTTAAGTAGTTAGTATAAAAACACGCGCGCGTCATCGGTTGTAGTTCTACATATGAAAGTCGGTCGTTTCAGGTGCTTAGGTACATAGTACTGTATTTGTTCCGCTCAAAATGTACTTCAGTTAACATAACAACGCGCGCGAATAATGATAACATATGAGTTCACATCGTATCAAATTATTTATGGAGAATGAAACTAATACGTAACTATCATTTCATTTCTTATAATAACAAACACCAAAGTTTACACGCGATTAATAATGCTTGTATTACGAACTCTTCAAGTTATTAGCCTTTTTTTCGATAAATGTCTCGAGGCAGTAAAGGTTATCGCTTTTCATTACATCGTATTGTTCTTGGAATGTCGCGTTTCGCCGGATTACAGAAACAAAGCATAATAAAATCGTTGACAGTTGATTCAATTAAACATAAGCAACACTCCCGACAGTCGGCTGTCCGGAGTTTAAGTTGCATTCTTTACAAACCAAGCATTTCCAAATAAATTCAATAAACGATAAATCTACCATGAATTCTCGGCAGCCGGCTGCCCAGATCAATAATCACATGATAACAGTTCTGAGAATGACAGATCGTATCACTTATCAAGGTGAATCCAGATTTTGTCTAACTCCATACCCCACCCTACTAACAAAAACACCTTCCCGTGGCAAACGTGGAGATGCAGAGGTATACACGGTCTCCATAACAACGTTTGTTACACTAACATTCCTTCCCATCCCCGATGACTGTAAGGACGTGGCCGGCGCCGTTAGTGGCATTTTAAAGTAAAGAACTCTCGAAACGTGCACATTAAGGATGCATAGCTACTCCCAGGCTCCATTCGTTGATTCACTGTGCAATTTCGCTTGTTCTGGTCAATCACGGAGTAGCAACTACGAATTGTACGGTCATCATGCTCATGCTCATGCTCATGCTCAATAATATTTTTTCCATGCAGTTATCAGTGATTGAAAAATGTTCGATTTTATAAACTTCGAAAGTTACAAATCCAATAACTTGAAAAAAGTATCATATTTAGCAAAAACAAAAAATACGTGTTAATTATTTTTAGCTAAAGAATGCAAGAAAAAAATTTGGAAGGAATTCAAATTTTGGTTGTAAATCTGACGGGGGATGACCCATATAACCATTGTTGTGAAAAGTTGTAATTATGAGATGGATTGAATATTGTTATTCTCCCTTGTATAAAATGTGTTGAGGGGAGTAAGTGCGTTCAACCTAATATTGGAGCCAATATTTTCCAGTCGTATTTTAAAAAAAAATATTAACACTAGGTCGAAGTTTCTCCCTGATTTGAATACAAATTCCCTGAAAATTCCAGGTTTTTCCAGGTCAAATAGAATTCCCTGAAATTCCCTGATTTTCCAGGTTTTTCCAGGAATCGCCACCCTCAAATACCAGCCTCGATGTCTGATCAAGTACTTCCGTCATATCCCATTGCATGTAACGTATTTTCAAATGACTGGAAGGTACCGAGTGAAATACATTCACTTCTGCATGAGCAGAAGATCATTGTGCCATTGCTTTATTTTCTCATCAACATATTTGATGGATTCAAATCTGGTTGTTCATATGTTAACGTTGGATTCAACGGGTTGAATGGCTGAGCTTGTAACAATTCACGACCATGTTAGTTAAAACTACTATATATTTTATTGGAATTTGATAATCCATGTCCACATTGATTTGAAGAAGTTTGATTGAATCGTGGAGAAGGAGGTTTATTTCAATCGACTCAGTAGCTCGGTGGGGAAATATTGTTTGTGTAAATTGACATAAGCTTGCTGTTATACCAACGACATTATACTATTCCAAAACTAAAGCAAGGTTATTGATTCATTTTAACTGCAGTTTTGAGCCAACTACGCTCTTATATTTATGAACTAAATAAATATATTTTATTTCCGGAACTATTCAAGGAGTAACAGTATAAATTCAACAATTCGAAACATTGACTTACCTCGTTCACATATGCTGTAGTTCCTTGGAAAAATACTAGAGTGAGTATCCTAAATATAGAGAAGTACAACGCGGACGAAGATTGTGCGGCATTAGTTTTCAACAGCTAGTTTTAACACAAAAGATATGGACGCTATCGAACCGCTTTCATTCAGTTTTCAACTCCCATTTTTTCATTCGTAACCGAACGTTGTACCGAGAAACAAGTGCGTTTTGTTCTCTCCGGTGTGGTTTAGTTTTTTCTGCAGTACGAAGGTGCTTACTGTGGCAGAGGCTGCAGTAAAGTACTACTAAAAACAGTCCCGCGAGTGATAATTATTACCTGCGAATTGCGATATCGGTGAAGGTGTTTATACCAGCAAGGGCTGGAGTATAAACATTATAAACGTTAAATTGTGTCAGGTAGTGCAGTGAAGTGCGTTACTAAATAGTTTTCTTGCCTGAGAGACGGCTTTGTTTAGACGAGCTACATCAGCTCTCTACACGCAGAAGAATCAGGCCTTTTTGAATCAACAAAACGTTTTGTTGAATCTAAAACGTGGCGAATGACTGTTTCAAACTGAAATGGGCGTTTTTCGAAAGCATGTATTTGGTTTAGTTCAACAATACTTCTGTTTACATTTTAAATAGAAACATTGTTGAATCAAAATAAAATTTGGTAGATCTAACTGATCCCTTTGTTAAAAACCAACAGAATCTTTGTTTTATTTCAACTAAATTTGAGTTGTTCTCTCCTTTGGTTGATACAAAAGATTTGTTTTTGTTTCTTCAAACTTGTTTGTTCGGTTAAACTTATCATGATTTTGTTGTTTCAAACGAAATATTTGTTGAAACTACTGAAAAGCCAACAAATGAATTAGTTGGTAATTTCAACCAACAGTATTGATTGAATCAAACCTGAATCTTGTTTGTCACTATATCAAATGGGAAAATTGTTATTTAAAACCAAAATTTGTTTATTTTTACTAATTTTTTTTCTGCGTGTACTGTGTGAAGGTAACACGGGTGACGGATAAAACAAACGAAGGATCAATTCACCTACCAGCTCGTCAGGAACCTACTGGTGAAGTGTTTCGTTTTTTACTTTTCCTATCGTTTTTTATTTATTTTTATTGCTTTTGATTTTTTTTTATTTTGATTTAAGTTAAACAGTGCGGTCGAGCTTGCTGGTTGCTATTCTACCAACAGTAAGAACATTTTTAAAACAGATGACTGAACAATGGCCCCTCCTTACAGCGATCGTATCCTTCGATGGCTAACTTATTAGACGGAATCACGGATCTGATCACTGTTTTACAGTGGAACCACAGAGAACAGACGTCCATCTTCAGCATTCAACTTGTGTAAAATCTCTAACGGTTTCGAGGGTAGTTGGGATATTCAAACCAGGTGCGCTATTGTCGTCATGTTTTTTGTGGCTGAGTTCGACAGAATTGACAGCGGTTATTCCTCTACCCAGTCAAACTAGTCCGGAACCGGTTCGGACTTTCAGCATGAATTCCAGCTCAAATGCATCAGCCGATAGAGTCGGAATCGGTTGTTTTCTTTGAGCAAGATTCCATACTGAATTCATTCAGGATTTCGAACCGGTTCCGGAATGGATTTGACGGATAGTTGGGATAGGTTGGTGTGGCGGCGCTAGTGTTTATCTTATATTAATTCAAATGTTTACACACGTTTTTAAATATTTTTGATCGATCATGGATGTCTGTTCTCTGTGGTGGAACTACAGAAGTATTATCCCCAAAATTGATTCATTAAAACACTTGCTAAATTACCATCATTGTGATGCATTTTCCCTATGTGAAACATGGCTAACTTCTAATATAAACCTCAACTTCCACGATTTTAACATTATCCGCTTGGATCGAGAAGACTCATATGGAGGGGTACTTTTAGGGATCAAAAAGTGCTACTCCTTCAATCGAATCAACCTCCCTTCGACGCCAGACATTGAAGTTGTCGCTTGTCAAACAACAATCAAAGGAAAAGATCTTTGCATTGCTTCTATTTACATTCCTCCTAGGGCCATGATGGGATATCGAAGATTCTCCAACGTGATTGAACACCTTCCCTTGCCCCGCCTGCTTCTTGGAGACTTTAACTCTCACGGTACGGGGTGGGGCTGTCTGTACGACGATAATCGATCTTCGACAATTCAAGACCTTTGTGACAACTTCAATATGACAATCTTGAACACAGGGGAAATGACACGGATTCCTAAACCACCTGAGCAAGCAAGTGCACTGGACATATCATTATGCTCGACATCACTACGGTTAGATTGTAAGTGGGTGGTAATATCTGATTCCCACGGTAGTGACCACCTACCAATTGTAATTGAAATCACCACTGGTTCAAGACCATCGGCACCAATCAATGTTCCCTATGACCTCACACGAAACATTGATTGGAAGAGCTACGCTGCTGAGATATCCAAAACTATCGATTCAACACAGGTACTTCCCCCGGAGGAAGAATATAAGTTTTTACTGTATCGATTTTGTTGGCTATTATCAGCAAATTTGAGACTAAGAGAAACGAAAGCAATGAAATTGAAAGACGGATAGGTATTCTAGAGCGAATCAGTTATAAACTTAGAACGGAAAACTAGAACTAGGCAGGCTCATATGGGCATGATCGAAAGGAAATGTGAAGAATTCTTTGCCTTCTGCAGAGTAGGCGTCGGCGGTAAAACATGATGATGAGTTATGTTCTACCATAGACCATGCGGTAGACTTGGGTGAAACGCCCAACTCCTACTCTGCAGAAGGCAAAGAATTCTTCACATTTCCTTTTGATCATGCCCATATGAGCCTGCCTAGTTCTAGTTTTCCGTTCTAAGTTTATAACTGATTCGCTCTAGAATACCTATCCGTCTTTCAATTTCATTGCTTTCGTTTCTCTTAGTCTCAAATTTGCCGAAAATAGCCAACAAAATCGATACAGTAGAACCTTGCGGCAATTAAAACATAGTAAAATATAAGTTTTTGTCCAACTCGATTCTCGATACCGCGATTCAAACTCAGACGAAACGAGTACCCGACGTGAACACCCAAAAACGTTCTCCCAACCCGTGGTGGGACAAAGAGTGCTCAGACGTGTACGCGGAGAAAGCTGCCGCGTATAAAACCTTCCGGAACGACGGGTTAGTTGCTAGTTATCGAGTGTACGCGATATTAGAAAAGCGAATGAAAAATTTAATGAAAGCTAAGAAACGCAGTTACTGGCGCCGGTTTGTCGACGGGTTAACAAGAGAAACATGGATGAGCACTCTTTGGGGCACGGCCCGACGCATGCGAAACCAAAACAGTAATAACGAGAGCGTGGAATATTCAAACCGTTGGATATTCGATTTCGTCAAGAAGGTTTGTCCGGATTCTGCCCCGGCACAGAAAATCTACCGCGCCGCGTCGCCTTACAATACCGCGAACGAAACACAGTTTACGATGGTGGAGTTCTCACTTGCTCTCTTATCATGTAACAATAAAGCCCCGAGCCAGATAAAATCAAATTCAACTTGTTGAAGAATTTGCCAGACTGCCAAAAGACGCTTGTTGAATTTATTTGATAGGTTTCTTGAGGGTAACATTGTCCCACATGACTGGAGACAGGTGAGGGTCATCGCCATCCAAAAACCAGGAAAACCTGCCTCCGACCACAACTCGTATCGTCCGATTGCAATGCTGTCCTGTATCCGGAAGTTATTCGAAAAAATGATCTTGTGTCGCCTCGATAATTGGGTCGAAACAAATGGTTTACTGTCACATACACAATTTATCGATTTCACGATTTAGCTACATGGGCCTTCTCCAGGGCTCATGTCTAAGCCCTCTCCTCTATAATTTTTACGTGAATGACATTGACGAATGTCTTGTCAATTCCTGCACGCTAAGGCAGCTTGCAGATGACGGTGTGGTCTCTATTACAGGTCCTAAAACCGTCGACTTGGAAGGATCACTGCAAGATACCTTGGACAATTTGTCTGCTTGGGCTCTCCAGATGGGTATCGAGTTCTCCACGGAGAAAACTGAGCTAGTCGTATTTTCTAAAAAGCGTGAACCAGCACAACTACAGCTTCAATTAATGGATCAAACTATTGCTCAGTCTTCACCATTCAAATATCTCGGGGTCTGGTTCGACTCTAAAGGTACCTGGGGATGTCACATTAGGTATCTGAAACAGAAGTGCCAACAAAGGATCAACTTTCTCCGTACAACAACTGGAACATGGTGGGGTGCCCATCCAGGAGACCTAATCAGGCTGTACCAAACAACGATATTATCAGTGATGGAGTACGGATGTTTCTGCTTTCGCTCCGCTGCGAACATACACTTCATCAAACTGGAGCGAATCCAGTATCGTTGCTTGCGTATTGCCTTGGGTTGCATGCACTCGACCCATACGATGAGTCTCGAAGTGCTGTCGGGCGTTCTTCCGCTGAAAAATCGATTCTGGGACCTCTCATATCGATTGCTCATTCGATGCGATATTCTGAACCCAATGGTGATTGCAAATTGCGAAAGGCTTGTCGAGCTTAATTCTCAGACCTGATTCATGTCCTTGTACTTCGATTACATGGCACAGAACATCAATTCATCTACGTATAACGTCAACCGTGCTCATCTCTTAGATACTTCTGATCCAACTGTATTTTTCGATACATCCACGAAGGAAGAGATTTGTGGAATTCCGGATCATATTCGCCCACAAGTGATCCCAAATATTTTCTATAACAAATACCATCAAGTCGACTGCGCCAAAATGTTCTACACTGACGGATCAATTCTCGACGGGTCCACAGGCTTCGGTATCTTCAACGAAAATCTTGCTGCCTCATTAAAACTCAATGATCCTGCTTCAATTTACGTCGCAGAATTAGCTGCCATTCAGTATACTCTCGGGATCATTGACACCCTGCCCTCAGACCATTACTTCATCGTTTCGGATAGTCTCAGTTCCATTGAGGCCATCCGTGCGGCGAAGCCTGGAAAGCACTCACCGTATTTCCTGGGGAAAATACGGGAATATCTGAGTGCTTTATCTGAAAAATCTTACTAGATTACCTTGGTTTGGGTCCCGTCACTTTGTTCTATTGCGGGCAATGAGAAGACGGACTCTTTAACCAAGGTGGGCGCATTAGAAGGCGACACTTACGAAGACCAATTTGCTTCAATGAATTTTTCGTCAGAGGACGCTCGATAGTTGGCAAACCTCATGGAGCAATGGGCATCTGGGACGGTGGCTACATTCCATTATCCCGAAGGTATCAACGAATGCTTGGTTTAAAGGCTTGGATGTAAGCCGGGACTTTATTCGTACGATGTCAAGGATCATGTCCAACCATTACACATTTGATGCGCATCTCCGTCGTATAGGGCTTGCTGAAAGTAATCATTGTGTTTGTGAGAACGGCTATCACGACATCGAGCATGTTCTAATAGATTCCCTTCGGGCCCGAGGTAGATCACCCTATGTGCCAGTCCGGGAAGTCCTGGCAAGCCGTGACCACCCCTATATTCTTCTTATCTATATCTTTTTGAAAACTATTGATGTCCAAGTTTAATACATTTCCCCGTCTCTCATTCACAGTAGAATCTCACCAACCTATCCCTGTATCTACAATATGGCATTGCTTCATCAGTCTTCGGTGCATACCCTTCTTGATAACCGTCTATCCAGAACATCATGACATACCTCACATGCAGATGATATAGAGAACATCATGACAGCATCGGAGTGCCAATAATTATCCGAAATATGGACCTTCCCTTCGCTCCTGCGATTACAGACTGGAAAGTACAACACTACAACAAAGTGTGCATATCCGCCACAATGATCAATCAGCAAACGACGATGTCAATTACACAATATGTATCCCACTTCCCACCTTTTTGCTTTACTTACATAAGAGGGGAGCAAGCCGTCCCTAAATACGGCTTTCCCTTCCCCCACTAACATGTGACATGTAATTAAAAAAATGAATTATCGGCCTCGTTAAGTTACAGCATTTGGGCCTAAATAAACGTATTTAAGGTAAACTCCCATTTTGTTTAAATGCACTTAAAAATATTTCAAAAGCTGAAGCAAATCGCTACGTTAGCTCATTTTCAGAAAATAAACTTAACGAGCAAACTGATGTATACTTTTCAGCTAAAGAAATGGTTAAATTTGCGTGTTTTTTAATCTTCCGCCATTATCTTTGTACTTACCATTGAATCTGCAGCAAATTTTCAATTTATTTAAACGACAATTGGAACTGTACTGGTGTATACTTGTAAACACTGGAACATTGTCCTTACATTACACGTTAACTCTGCTTACTCATAGCACCAAGATAAATTGAGTTACAGTTTCATATCATCAATAAAACAGTATTTATACTCGAAACAAGTTTGTTGGTGCAATCAACGAATCACTTCAGTATGATATACTTGACATGAATGACATTACATTAATTAACAACTATTTTATTTTTAACAATTTTTATAGTTACAAAACCGAATAAAGATGGTTGTTTTCCTACGTGCTGGATTCTGACAGCCAATATTTCCAGCTCAGAAAAAATACTGCTGTATTTAAGAACTATGCAGTTAAAAACATCATTCTAACTTCTGATTTACGTAGAAAATTATTTGCATTTTAATTTTTTTTAATTTTTCTTTTGCTGTATTGTGTCTAGGATTTCATTTAACTAAACAATTTTGCTGAAATCAAAACATCTTTTAGAAAAATCTGAGCTGAATTTTAACTAAATTGTTAGTTATTTTTTAGAATCTTTTCTTAAAATCAACTAATCTAAAAACAGTAAGTGGAATTAGCAGCTGATTTTTGGCTTTCCGTGAGAACGTACCATTCCCCACAAAAATATTTCCCAGACTGTACCATTCCCTAGAATGCCATTATCCAGAATGCCCCATTCACCAGAAAGTCATTCCCCAGAATACCTCATTCCCCAGAAAAGTTTATGTTTTTATTCATTTTTTGTGATGATACCAAAGGTTTGCACGTTACTTAAGTCAACGAACTGATGCGGTGTAAAGCTGCGGAGGATGTACCGTCGAAAACAGAGGCCCCTCGCAAGCAAACCTGTTATCCACTTGTATAACCGGTTTACTCAAACATATGAATTGATTCCTTCTTTTAAACATCAGTTCTTAGAAATTGTATGCCAATTAAATCTTACACGCAAACTAGTGATCTTTTCGTCTGCCAGATTTATTAAAACATGAGTGTTGATTACTTCTTTCGAGCTTTTCTAAAATCTATATCAAAATCGAAATGAATGCCCATCCCACCAAATGGTTTGGTGAGTTTCTACATTCGAAAGCTTATGCCAACTGGTACTTATACCATAGAGTAACAGACATAATACTCGACAACAATTCCTCGCCAACGTTAGCGGTCATTTGAAATTGAATATATTTTTATTTGGACTTATCGCAATTGCGACTATGGCGCCACTGATATAGGCGCAAGTATACGAGGGATAGACAAGTAAAAAAATGTTCGTGGGCATCAGCGTTTCAACAATGTTGGTTATAGGCAAAAGGTCTGGATTGGGGAGAAGCCGGAAACCGAAACGATGACAAAAAGGGTGGCTAATAGTTTCAAGCTGGGAATGTCGTGGAGTTCTGTATGAATTATCTGGCGGAATTTTTCTTGTAACCGGGACTGTCAACTAGGAACGTCTCCTTGATATAGCCGTCATATGAAGACCAATAAAACGCATCAAATAAGAAACTTCGATCGTAGTCACTACAGACACTTTATATAACAGACTTGCGGAGAGAAAAATAGTAAGACTAGCAACCATGAATGTAAGCTGGCATCACGGAAGCTCCCATAAGCTTTGCATGGGCTTCCTCTTGTACTTCCCCTATCAAAACCATCATGCTCGTTTGGCTGCACTTTTTCGACACTTCGCTAGTCTGTATATAAAGTGTCTGTAGTAGTCACTAATCACTATCTCGAAAGACTCTAAATAAACTGTTGTGACCCTTGCCAAATAGCGTTCCTTCGTGGTTTTTAGTCCGTACCCGATTTTACCGTGTCCATCTGTAGTTTTAGTTGAACTACTTTTGCGCAGATAGCGTCACTGTGCCAGTTCGGAAATTATGTAGTACACACATAACACATTACACATCAAACACTTTATTTCCTGACACTAAACTACATTTATTACCTTACACGTTTATTTCACTACGAACTATACTTTACTACACGATATTACAAACTAAGTACAAATATTCAAACGTCACTACGGACGGTGACGAACCTATCGCTATGAAGGCTGATTACGAATGACGATAATTTTCAAACTCATACCACATACACAGAAAGTTACAAAAAACATATGCTGGAGACTTCTCTCGAAACATTAATTTCTCCTCTCATTATTTTATCCCCATCTCTCCTCTCTTCAATGTCTCTCACTTCTTTCGTTAAGTTTCTACACATATCGACATAGATCTTTCATTAGGGCTTAAATCGCAAATGTAAACAAACTGCGTTTTCGCTATTATGACATTATGCGACAAAAATACTACAAGATTGAGGTGAAAATTAGTTAAAATGGTTTTTAGTTCGATTTATAATTAAAGAAAACAAAACGGCGAAACATGCATTTTCTTCGAGATTTCGACTTAGGCCCTTCTTCTCATATGGAATATAAAGGCTAAACATACATTTTTTGACAGAACCAGGCGTACGGTTATTATTCACAAAATTATTCTTTAAACGGCGGTTCTATTATATAAATGATAAGCAATATCTACTAGGATCATGTCTACTCGATAGTTGTTGCACATAAACATTCGAATATTTCGATATTTTCATGAAATTCGAAGAAAAGATGCACGCGCCCTATCATTTACATTGGGTTTCTATGCGCCCATTTGCTGAGCCCTATTAAAAAGTATACTGTCAAGCTCGCCCATTTACCCAGCCCTACCCAGCAAGACAGAGTCAGTTTAGCCCTTTTACCGCGCCCTTCTGAAAATTATGTACACCGTTTAGCCCTTCCGCAAATGGTGGTTGCTGAAGGGCGAAATCACGACTGGGATGCAAATTGGGCGTAAGCATTTTTTTAGTTTCTACCCACTAAAAGCACATAGGAATTAAATTCTTTGTTATATTGTCATAAGGTTTAACCAAAGATGCTTCCGGAAAAACATGGTCACAAAGTAATTTATACCTACAATAAAAACTACATTTAGAAAAGCATCGCCGTATATTGAAACAGATTTTTCTCCATTTGAGTATATTGCGACTTTGGCCCTATTGAAAGATCTGTGTCGATATGTATTTAACAGTGAGAACGACACGCTCATTCGTCTCATCTGTCAATCATACAGCTATGCTGTGTTGAGATCAGTGCTAGTGTGAAACGTCAACATTACCGGCCACCTAAATTAGCTAAGTCTAATTTACATATATTGGATCATCAAATTTTTTGTTGTTATTATTGAAAAATCTCCAGATCGAAGGTTTTATTCCGAAATCACGAATGGATGATTCGAGGGATGAGTGCCCAATTTTGAATGATTCAAACCCAATTCAAAACAGTACCAAGTTACTTGTGTTGTGTCTAAAAGTCTAGATCACAGATGGTTAATTAGTCGCAGGGCACCTATTTTTGTACTGGAAACTCTGGGAACCAATAAAATTCCAGTCACATTGGTTTTTCGATGATTTTTCAATTAAAATGGCTGTATAAGCAAACTCATTTTGTATAAACTTCCGGTTCTACCCAGTTAAGTTCAGCCGGAATTCTGGCTGGTTCTAGTTAGTATTCCGGCTTCCGTGACAACCGATTCTAAATAAAATCATTTGAAAGGGGATCCGGAATACTTACTAAAACCAAAAAGCATTCCGGCTCATTGTCCGGCTAAACTTACTGGGAATATGTCCGACTTGATGAGTACGAATATTTTTATACAACTCGGTACAAACATAATATCAAAATAGATGCAAGAGTTCCTAAAAGATTTGCATCTTATTTTGCCACTTCGGATGATCTCGTATGCTCTGATTTGATTATCAAACTTTTCGGATTGGAGAAGAGTATGGAACATGTAGGCCGTTTGAATTGTTTCTAATTCAATATGCATGCAATAATATGCATGCATTCTGAAATGTATATTAAATATACCATGGAATCACAAATTGCATTAGTGAGAATGAAAACATTACAGGTAGATTACAATGTATTTCAATTCATAAATATGATATTCCATTTCACTTAAACGTTAATTATTTATCCAAAAAGAATTTTACGATTTTTTCTCTCGTTTCAAACGATAAGTTGCTCGTCGTGAATCCGTTGCTAAATTGTAAAACGGAGATACCTCATTGGATTGCATAGGTATCTCTGGTATGTCAGGGCATTGATTTAAACGCAAAAAATTGTGAAGCACGCATGCTGTGTGCACAATGAGGATGACGGTTTCAACCTTTGTAGGTATTGGTCGGAAAAAAATTAGCCATTTTTGGGCTAATATGCCAAAAGTATTTTCTACAACTTTTCGAGCTATAGAATGGTTGGTGTTATAATTCTCTTTCCGGGGTCCAAACGCGACTGTCTATAAGGAAAAGATCTCATCAGATATGGCTTTAAAGCGAACGCCTCGTTACCTATTGGGACATAATTGCACGGTTCGATTTGTCCAGGCAAGGGTTTGGCCTTTGGCATATTCATCATTCCTGCTTCAAATCTCATATTCGATATTTCAAAAATACCACCATCGCTATTTTTTCCATAACCACCGATATCGACACATATAAACCGATAATCGGGTCCAGCGATAGCCATTAGTACTACACGGGAACAAATCCGTTCCTCGAAATGAGAAAACTGACTCATGATTTTCGGAATATAGTATTTTTTCATCTTATGAAAATACACCATGATTTTTGTGCATCATATCATGAACTATTTGTCCGTAACGCAGTATATGCGTTACTCTTTTTTCGTCGACGAGTATAATTTCAGGCGTTTTAATGACGATTCTGATTCTAGGTAACATGAACTAATTTTCTGAAAATTGTCAATTTATTTTATGAAATTGAAAATAAATTATGGATTTATCTATCCAATTATAATTTATTTACTAAAATTAAATAAC
Source organism: Topomyia yanbarensis (assembly GCF_030247195.1). Taxonomy (NCBI): domain Eukaryota; kingdom Metazoa; phylum Arthropoda; class Insecta; order Diptera; family Culicidae; genus Topomyia; species Topomyia yanbarensis. The sequence goes on along the minus strand of NC_080670.1, from coordinate 93,753,629 downwards.
CTCTCACAATTACTATTATTAAATTGGCAGAGTTTTCATGCAAAAGCCCTAATTTCAAATCGACACTTATTCATTCACCAGGGTTTTTGTTCAAAAACCGTGTTAGAACCCTAGTGGATAGATTTTAAAATCGCTATGATGAAAATGATTGAGCTGCAGTATTGATGCATCGTACTATAAATGATGCATGATGCAACGAATAACTGCTGTTTGAACATATTAGAATAGTTCTTCGTGTTTAAACAAACCTGTCACTATTAAGATCCTAATGTGCTTATTAAATAGTATGCGCAAAAAAAGTAATACTTGCTTGATTTTCAAGTTAATTAGGAAATTGGCCATTATAAACAATCGTCATTGTCAGCTTTCGCAACCTATTTCTAACGCGCAATTGGACAACTGCGGTGTAGTGCTGATCGTACTGGTAATATTTCCCAAATAAAGGGCCTTTTGAGATCAATGCTTTAGCTTCTGCACCACCAGCATAGGATAGAGATAACCTAAATACTGTTGCTATTTTTACTTCGTTGACTGGTTCGGGAACTTATGCCTTATCTATTTCTTATTTGGCATGGGAGAAAATTTACACTTCTAAATAATACAAAACACCATGTGAACTTTCGTAATTTTTAAATAAAGTATGCTGTAATTTTTTCCGTAAATTAGTGCTAAAAATTTACGATAATTTGCCTATGTTCAAAACATATTAGCTTGTGAGCTACTTTAAAACAGGATTGTAATATTGTCATAGTATAACAGCTGTGTCCAAATCCACTTAGCCTCGAATAAACGCCAATGGCTAGTTCCGATTAGACACTTTGGTTTGGGCCTAGAAACCAATTATAGTTAATGGACTCAAACTTCCTTTATTTACGTGATTTTATAGTTCTTTGTTCATTCCGAAAGACTTAGAGTTTTATTAAGTTTATTATTAGAGTTTATTAACGTGATTTAAATTTTTTTTATTCGTCGCGCAGACTCGGACTGCATTTGTTCAATTTGACTCATTCAATATGATGTCCTGAAGGAAAACAGTTGAATGAATACCCCTAAATAGCGGCAACCAGGCTCTCACATGGCAAACATTTCTGGTATGTGTTACACAAGTAGCGACCATGATCAGTAATCATGGGAAAGCTTCTTATAGTTCATGATCTTCGTCTTTTTCATTATGATATGATGAATCATAATCATGATTTCTAAGGATGATAAAATTTTTGGTTTCATGATTTTTTATTCATGAAAACGATAAAGGATTTGTTTCCGCGTACCGAAAATTTTTGTAACAGAAGTGCTTTGATCCAGTTTTGTTCGGACACTTGATGGAAACGTGTTTCCGTTTATACTACCAATGCCAGTTTTCTTCAAACCCTTTAGCAGATTGTTTCCAAATTTGAGACGTTGGCTCTGGCATGTAGGTTTCTTGCATATTTTTGCAGATAGATTTGCACACTTCTTGTACAATTTGGCTGACTGTCTCGAATCCTGCTCTGAAACTGTTTCCTATTGTAGGAAAACTGTCACCAGTAGCAAGAAACCTGAAACGAAGTAAGCAGTTATGTATTTTCGTCATATACCTTGATGTAAAAGTGCCCTTAAGGGACCACTTCAACCCAAAAAACCACTGACGGTGAAAATATTTTAGGAACACTGCTGGTTGCTTTGATGCGCTTTGACAGGTTACGCATGAAGAAAAACCAAGCGTGTTATTTGAATTGGCCCCTTTCTAATAAGTAATATACGCATAATGCATCACAAAACCGAGATTTTGGGAGTATTTGTTTGAAATACAATAATCAATGGAACGCACGTAAGAGCTTTATTTTCCATATTACTCCGAGTTCTAGCGAAATTCATTTGATATACTTTTGTTATCATGGAATATAAATCAGGGTCACTAATAATTAGGGTGGGGCTAAAAGGTTTTTGATTTAGAACAATGTTTTGTGGTTGCTTTAGGAATCCCAAAAAACCGCGCAATTTTTTTTACTTCAATGTTTCATACGATATAATCGATCAATACCAGTTATGGCAGAATATGCGAGAAAACAATTTTCCGGCTAAACTAGCACGATTGATCAAATGGCAATGGATCGAGGACACTATTCCGTTTCTTTTGAATCTCGTAGTGAGTTACATAACTGATCTATTGTCTGTGCCGCGTACGTTCTTTCAGAAACATGGGGCCATATAATACAACTCGGAAAGGTATTTTTATATAAGCTTGTATACAAAAAACCTTCGATTCGAGATACGAAATGTCACCCCCAACTACGTTGAGAATGAAATTTTGTGACAGTCTTAAAGATATACAGTCTTGATTCGCTTGTTGGACATTTTTTAACTGGACCGCTTTTTAGTTGGACCTCCGCTAGTTGGACCATTATCCAACTAAAAAGCATCTGGACTATTATCCAACGTCAAAATCTCGTGTCAAATTTACTTTGACAATCAAGCTGACAATATTTAGAGATCTGAACAGATGCATTTATACTGCCAACATCTCCTTTAGGGAGTTTTTGACATTTGTCAGTCGGTCCAACTAGCGAATCAAATTCGTTAGTTGGACCAGGCTGTGGCCCAACCAGCGAAACACGGCTGTACGTTCGAGTGAATCAGTTTGCAGATGCACGCTTAGTTCGCAAAGCGGAATAAATTATTGAGATAGGTTCGACATGTTGTCAGTTAGTCGGGTAAAACTCGTTGAAAATAGTTCTCGAAAATGATCCTACTGATACGTAACGGAGATTTAGGCCGATGACACGCTTATGCGGTAAGCGATACGGAAGCGGTAAGCGAAGCGAATACGTTTGAGCTATTTCTATGGAGTATGCGTAGAACGCGTAATACTGTCATAGTAAACGCGGAGCGAAGCGTCGGCGAACGCGGCCAAACTCTATGTACTATACTCAGACGCGTTCGCAAACGCGTCGTTAACCGCTCCAGCATGTCATCGGCCTTTCGCAGCTAGGTGTATGGACCAACCATCTGAGAAGTTTTCGTACCAAGAAGAGCTGGCGACGATGGGCTATGAACCGATGGGACTTGAAACGATTGCTTGATACAGCAAATGGCAATTTTAAGTAAGAAAGCACGTTGTCGCGAGAAATAAACAAAACATTTTTGTTGTATCCATTTTGTTGGCTATTTTCGGCATATTTAAGACTAAGAGACAACGAAAGCAATGAAATTGAAAGACAGATAGGCCGGCGTCGGCGGTAAAACACGATGATGAGTTATGTTCTATCAATGACCATGCGGTAGACTTGGATGCAACGCCCAACTCCTACTTAGCAGAAGGCAAAGGACTCTTCACATTTCCTTTCGATCATGTCTATATGAGCCTGCCTAGTCCTAGTTTACCGTTCTAAGTTTGTAACTGATTCACTCTAGAATACCTATCCGTCTTTCAATTTCATTGCTTTTTTTTGTCTCTTAGTCTTAAATTTGCCGAAAATGGCCACAAAAATGGCAGTGGAACCTTGCGGCAATTGAAACATAGTAACATAAAAACATATTTGTGTTTAGTTCAGTTTTGGTGATTTCAATTTATTATAAAATTTTTGGCATATAAATATTTGACGAAAAGATTAAAAAATGTATTTATTTTGTCAAATTTTCTTGACCAAAATGAACTATCTTTTTGCAATTCAATCAACACCAAATCATTTTCATTGTTGATAAATATGATTGTGCATTTCTGTACTCTGCAAACATGAATAGCTGCTTGAATTTTTCGAATTATATCCAGATCTACTAATTTCAATACGCCATCTTCATATTTCAGAGAAAACTTTCTCTGACATTCTGCCGCTTCACGAATACTTCCCTTTATCTTGACTTGTTCCACGTACAGTATAGACTTTCCATCTTCACTCATACCTAATTATGCTTAGTGTTATTTAAGAATCATATATAAACTGTAAGTGTTACCATCTGGGCAGCAGCAGATATGTACGATATCGATGATAGTTCCAACCTCGTAGAACGATGTTTCACAATTCATATCCACCCACTGTCGCGCTTCTTGTAAATAGTCTATGTTTCGAAGTAAATATTCGGCGTTTGCTGATCGTGAAGCAATCATTGGCACTTTTTTCAAGAACCCCTCATTTGATCGCGTTTTAACTATATGAGCAATATGATGAACCTCAATGCGACCATTCATATATAGTTCTTTATCAGCGATGGTCGTCTGAGATCGGATGACACCTAATTCGGTTGATGATTTCTGTAATATGTCTATATATTACTTCACAATCCAATGAAGACTAATCTCAACTATTGTGCAAGTCGTTGTCCAGGTCAGATAGGAAACAATATTATTATTAGACATATTACCTCAAATTCGCTTCGCGAGCCACATTTTCGATGAATGTGTAATCGTTGTTTGAGCCGTAATCATTATTGGAAATAGTTTGCGGTTTCTTTTGTGGCTTCGACCTTACTCTGTCATAAATTCGCTTCTTTTGTCTGGCATTGGTGTATTTTATTGTTATAATTCCTATCATTGATAGTGATTAGGACATGAAATATTACTATATGAAATTTAATGCATTCAATACTACCAGGTTCCCCACCGATGGCTTTTTGCAGCCATTTGATCACCCACTCGCTAGATCAACTCGTTTGCCCCTGTTATATTTATTTAGCAGGCTGAACACACTTTCAGCACTATTTGTGGTCAGGTTCAAACGGAGTCGGTTAGCTTTCAAGGAAAGTTCGTGAATTATATCAGTAATCGCTCGCATCAAAGGGAACCGCTTCAACTCTTCAAATATAGGCTGGATTCCATCATGAGCTCCAGCGTTTTTACATATAACAGGACGACAATTTTGGTGATCATTAAAGACGTGATGGATAATATTTTTTATGTCACTTTTCAGGCCAGGCACGTCTGAACCATGAATGCTACCCGAGAAGCTTAGAACATGTTGCAAACGGTAAACTATTGCACCACAATATTGGTTCAAGATTCTTCGACTAGCTGGTGAATATGTGGATGATTCTTCAAGCTACGAAAGATATAGGGTTGCCACCCCTCCGGGTTTGACCCGGAGTCTCCGGTTTTCGGAAGCGATCTCCGGGCCTCCGGGTTTTACATTAATTTCTCCGGGTTTGGTGGGAAGAAGCGCAATTTCAATTTTTGTGGAATTATTTTATTCTTCACAAAATATTTTAGAAGTCTAAGTTAACTATTACTTTGGTTCAGATTTATTTTGTCCGACTAACTCTTCGTTTCAAGGTGGCGAGGATGAGTTCACCAAATATTGCTGATTTCTTTCACAAAGCAATGAATGAAAAATAAATCAAATTTACTCCAAATTAAGGAAAGTAATATTTCGCTACATGCTACAATTAAAATGTTGCATCCCACTAAGTCGCTCCAAATGGTGTAAAAAAGTTATTTTGCTGCAATGTTACCAAATCACTTCACCGTTAGTGGTGCTGCACTAAGGTATGGCAGATTTGTTCCAATCCAACTGACTAGAGCAACATCGAGTCTTTCGGTGTTGTTACTAGTCCTGCAGCGACCTTTAACTGTTGGCTTGAAAGGTGAGTTTTACCCCTTTGTTGCGACCTCTGGTGATGAATAACCGACACCACAAAGTGCTTCCCATACGATACCGCTGCCTGCCTTCTTTGCTCGCCTTTTCCTGTTAGTTGTGGAGAAGAGCAATATTCTATACACTTAGTCGGGGAAGTGAAATACTACACCTGATTAAACCGAAAAAATCGCTCTCAAACGTGAACAATTTCCAGCTTTACTCTAAGGTAATAATAACAAGCAATTAAAGTGCTCTAAAATGCCGAGGAATCGCTTTGATCCAAATTTCTGTCTAGTTCCACCCAAATTGCACCCCCCCCCCCTTCGACGGTCTGTGAAAATCTCCGGGTCAAAGCCTATTCAGAGGTGGCAACCCTAGAAAGATAGTTGAAATGCAATTGTTAGCATCCGAGTTTTCCATATTGACAGAATTATGGTTTCAGAAAAAGATTAGAAAGCAAAACCTTGGAATTTTTAACCATTATTCAACTCAACCTTCAATTTTGATCGTCTTTTATACGAAAAACCCCAAATAAGTCCTTCCTGGTTGGCGATTGAGTATATGATGGCTGGCTAACATCATTCAACGGTACGATCAAATCAGAGGAAGTAAAATACATTTTGTGGAGATTGCGCTAATTATCGTGAATAGTTTTCTTATTACTTACTTTGATGAGAGCTTTCTTGAAATTTTTGCGTGCATGGTTGGCACAATTTAATTTCTCTACTTGGTTTCCGTAAACTACTTCCTCCTTTATTTTTCTGAATACTGATGAATCGTCATCACCGATAACTTTTGTAAATTTAACGTTATATTTTTCGAACGTCTTGTTGAATCCCTGAACAATCATTGATGCTTCCATGCTTCCCGGGGGTCCACTCCAATTTGCATAGCATTTGTGGTGTGTATTGCCGTACGAACAAGCCTTACAGCGTTTATGTCGAGAACCAACGTATAAGATTTTACCAGTCTCTGCCCCGATTATGACAGCAGCGCCAGATGATGCACTATATCCGTGGCCGAAACTCCTTTTGTTCCAAGCACCATCGATAATAACGGTTAAACATGGTGAACCAGTAGCGTCGATATTGCCTTTTTCAATCGCTATTGATTTTTCTTCGGTTATTACGTCTTCGACAATATCTTCCCAAACTTTTTCCAAATCATTTTCTAAAATTGTACCTGTACTTGAAAAAGTACCAAAGCTACACGTAGGGACATTGATAGCCGCTAACAATTCTTTTGAACTGCCAAAGGTGTTACCTATAAGGGTGTAAGAGATGCAAATATTGCGAATATAGTAAAACAATATAGGTAAGAATGAAAGCAGCACCTGATGCAACTGTTCCTATATAATAAGAAGCCAAAAGGTGACCATGCCTCTCCGGAGGTTCTGTGTCACAATTAAACAATTCGAAGCATGTTTGGCACTTTAGTGTTAACATGCTCGTCAGCGCTGTGTGGCGGGCATCGTAAAGTACTAGTTGCCCAAGGCAATTATCGTTGTGGGTTTTCTGTATAGAAAGTAGTTGATTTGTTGTCCATTTCAGATCCACAATCGAATTCACGGAGATACGTTCTACATGTAAAAATGAAAAATTAAGCGTCATGATTAACTATTTCTTCAGATGTGTCGTAGTTTGAATCATGATCGGTGACGCTATTATATAGATTACAATAAGAATTTCATATATTTCTCTATTTGTTTCAACTCTACCTTTCATCGTCATCGCTAGTTTCCTCATTGTTTGAGTTATTTGTGTTTTCTTGAGTTAAATTATAAATAAGTTTTAAATTTTCTGTATTTTTCATTATCATACCTATCCTAAAGTCCGCGGCTTGATTTTGAAGCTGATAAACTATCTGTTTCTCGCTACCCTCAGTAGATAATTCGCAGTGATCTTCACTAATTCGTTATCAAAACATAAAAATGAAAAAAAAAAATCGATTTCATTCAACAAAACATGTTTTATGTGTCATACACACCTGTCCCACGGTCTAGCACATGTTGCACAAATTGAATAGCCTTCTCCTGATGAATTACTTATCTTCGACCTTTCGGCTTGCCGAAAATTTCGCATAGCCTTCGATTTTTTATTTCTTTTGTTCTTTTTTGCTAATGAACGAGCCATCTTGCAAAAGCTATCGAAAAATACAAGTGATTTTTCTGTCTAAACAAGTATATTATGAACATGTTACCATGGTTACGTTGAACTAACATATGCTGAAATCGGCAGCCGACTCATACCCGATTACATTTTCTAGAAGGTATTGGATGGGCAAAACATTGATGCAGGACAGACATCATCTAACCATTCTAACCTTATTCTTATATAATGCCCTCCGTATGACAATTCCAAAGATGATCTATTCCGGCACTGATTGTTCGACACCAACAATCAAATCGCACTCGCTTTTTCATAAATTATAACTATTCAATTTTAAAACTTTCGCTGGGTTCGCTAATTTTTTATGACCGTCAGTATTCTTACTTTGAGTCACTTCCACCGGCCACACCATAGGTTAGGTGTCGGTCGCAGACGTATGTAGTTTGCAACATTTGTACGGTCGAGGCAGTCGTCCTAAACTTAGCCTATGATATTACTGTTGATTGCGGCCTGAAGCACGGATACTGATGGTCATAAAAAACCATCATGCTTATATTTACAAAACCAGAGAGGGTTTGGATGTGTGATAGAAATACCCCCCCGAAAAATAAACCAGTGCAAACTAACCTACCTCTACGAAGTGTTCTGTATCGTCACAATAAGTATTCTTAGTGGGAGTTGGATCGTAACGTGAGTCCTGCGGTTTTCTGTTGGCTTGGTATTTCTATGAGTATAAATAAGTATAAACAAATTATTCAATCCCGGTACAGCAGGGAAAAATTAGTCAACATGTGTTGAAGTACAGACAAGGAACATTTATTAGTAGTAGTACAATTACAGCATTGATTGTCATATATGCCGAATTGACAGCGAAATACATTGAAATTGTAGGTCCCAGTTCTACAGAAAGCCTGCAGCTCCAAGATCTTACATTCAAGCTCATTGAAACAATTCATATTTGATAAATTTACAAGAAACTAATGTTTACTGACGAGGAATACAAAATCATGGTTGATTGAATTATGAACCTAGGTTGTAATCATAATAATCCGTATCAGAAACAGCCAAATGCTGCCATACTGCCATTAGCTCAGCTAATTATTGTATTTTATTAGAAACTAAAAACTGCACAATATTATTATTCAATACGCATCTAGTCTATCGAATCGTCATAACTTCTTTTCAAATAGATATCTAGATACATGGTTTGACATCAGTTGAGGCGTACAACATGTCAGCTGAGGCGTATATCACCAGGAGCAACTATGTCTAGCTATAGCCATGAGAAATGAATTCACGCAGCATGATTCCACAGAACAGTGTCAGAAATGAAAAATGATGATGGTCAAATATTTGTGTCACAATTCACATTTATACTATGCAAATATGAATAAATTATTATCATTATTATAATTATTGTTATTTTCTTCAAAACAAAATTTAAATTATATGAACTGTTCCACATACCAAGCTTACAATATTGTAATGTACATCTTTATAATCGTTCAATATTCAATTTTGACGCCATATACACGAAATACACATTGTGCATACAAATTTTGCAAATGCCATAGTGTTGCCAAAGGCAGTGTAAACAAAAGGCAATGGACTTGTTTCTTTTCGATAGGAAATTTTACTCCACAGACATTTTCTGCAGAAAAGCTGGTTTTCGATGTGTCCATACACTTCCTGCGAAGGGATCAAGGTATGTTGAACGCGATCTTTCAGAGTATTCCGAAGATATTCTTACTAAAATACTGCAATGTCCAAGAGCGCCATATTGTTCGACCTGAACTTCGCTCAAAAAAATTTAGGACAGGGATTGTATGGAGAATCCAGCAAGACGCTCACATCAAATCAAGCCCCAGCTACATTAACGCCAACAGAAACAAAAAAGAGACAAAGAAAGGATGAACCGGTTTCGTCGGTAGATTCCCTTATAAATTATTTTCAAAATAAAAAGAAGATGGACTTTGACGATATCGACATGCTATTTTTAACTCATGGAAAAACGGTCAAGAATTTTTCAAAAAGACGACAAATTATAACTAAAATGAAAATATCTCAGATCATTGCTGAACAAGAGCTTGCTAATTTAAATGACCACCTTGAAAACCAAAAGGAGAGTAGCTTAAATATTGCATCCCAAGATACAGGAAATCTTCGATACAAAGTACCCTCGATATAACGTACCCTCGATATAGCGTCATTCGATATAACGTACATTTTTCCTCGATATAACGTACATATTTTTTAATTTATTTTTCAGGTCCAAATTTATCTTCAATTACGCATGTATTCCTTATTTTAAGAATTCAGTATGTTATACACAATCTTAAAACGTACTAATTGGGCTTCTAATGAGCATGTTAGGAATTGGCTACTTCATTGAAGGTTACGAGAGCGATTTTTTTTAGTTTCATTTGCGTATGATCGTGATTTATTAAAACCAACCATTTATCTCAATAAATAACCCAATATCAGTAGGGGAGCCCGAGGCTAGTTGGCGGTTGGGGTAAGTTGGCGGAATCCCTTTTTCTCCGTTTCTATTAGACATATAGCACTGCCTCTCGTTATGTACCTCAAGTTATGTGAAACCCATTATCCAATGTGTTTTGGTTGCAAAACATTTTGTATTGTGGAAGTTCTGGGCGATATTGTGTTTTCGAGCATACTTAGTAAATTTCCTAAATTTTAAACACTGTGTTATTTAGGGTGATGGCGGTGCTGCTCGCGGGGCAAGTTTGCGGTACTATTTACGATGCAAAAATTTTTATTTCTGAAATTCACTCCAAAGTAAAAAAATCTTTTTCTTGTGTATCTTGTCAATGCAGGAAACATTTACTTCGGCTTGTCACCTGAAGAATTTCGAAAATTTGCTATTGCTTGCTATGAAAATTTGCTATGGAGTACGCGTCAATGTCAATATTCCGGGATATTGAGACTGAAATATAATAGCAAATGTCGATTAATATACAGTTTTCTTGAAAAGACATTCAGCATGTTCCAAAAGGACCCATGAAGTATTTGATTCTCCATTTGATTGCTTATTTTATGGTGTATCCATACATATCGCCGGGGCCGGGGTAAGTTGGCGGTTTTTCCGCGTCACATATTTTTGGCTCTAAAAATGGAGACAATGTATCAAACATTTTAATGAAATTCAGAGATGTTGCCAACAGTCTGCCCTTCCATACCACGTGTTCTATTTTGCAAAATCTAGGTACATCAAAGCGGTAAAAAATGAAAACTGAAAACACAGCCAACTAGCCCCGGTCTCCCCTAAGTTCTAACTGAAAACTAAAATTGATAATATTTGTGTGACCATTGTTGGTTGGTTTCGGAACTGCGGAATCTGATTCTCTGGGCCGAATGAGTTTAAGTTCCACGGCATGCTATGCCACAAGAAGAATGAGAGGTCATATTTGTAGTTACACGGATAACTGCACGCTTCACGACCGGTTTGGGGTATTTAGGAAATCGGTTAGCGGACTGAAATATATCTTCAGAAATTTTTGAATCGTGGATACAAGTGGATCTTTATACACTAAGGTTTTTTTTTACACGGTTTTTTTTTGCACGGTTTTTTTTTACACGGCTTTTTTTACACGGTTTTCGCAATTAGCACGGTTTTTTTTTGCACGGTTTTCGCAATTAACACGGTTTTTCGCAAAAATATTCTAAGTCCTTTTAAAGGCAAAAGACTTAGACGATTTCTCAACAATTTTTTTTGCACGGGTTTCGCAAAAATGTTCTAAGTCCTTTTGGAGGCAAAAAACTTAGACGATTTTTGATCAATTTTTTTTTTGCGCGGATTTCGCAATTAACACGGTTTTAGCAAAAATCCTTATGAAGGCAAAAGACTTAGACGGTTTTTGACCAAGTTTTTTTGCACGGATTTTCAAATTTACACGGTTTCTGCTTTTCCATTTTGAATGCAAAGAATTTCGAAGATTTTTGGAAAAGTGGAAGTGATTGCTTTTGGAACAGCATTAACGAGTAGATGCCAAATGTTCATGTCTGAGGCCATTTAGAAAACCAAGATGGCGACTTCCGGTTCAGTGGAATTCTCTGAAACCCCATCAATATGGCTATTTTTGGAACGGGATTGATGAGTGGACGTCAGATATCGATGTTTAAGGCCATCTTGAAAACCAAGATGGCGACTTCCGGTTCATTGGAAGTCTCTGAAACCCCATTAATATGGGTAATTTTGGAACGGGATTGATGAGTGGACGTCAGATATCGATGTTTAAGGCCATTTTGGAAACCAAGATGGCGACTTTCGGTTCAGTGGAAGTCTCTGAAACCCCATTAATATGGCTATTTTTGGAACGGGATTGATGAGTGGCCGTCAGATATCGATGTTTAAGGCCATTTTGAAAACCAAGATGGCGACTTCCGGTTCAGTGGAATTCTCTGAAACCCCATCAATATGGGTATTTTTGGAACGAAATTGATGAGTGAACGTCAGATATCGATGTTTAAGGCCATTTTGAAAACCAAGATGGCGACTTCCGGTTCATTGGAAGTCTCTGAAACCCCATTAATATGGGTATTTTTGGAACGGGATTGATGAGTGGCCGTCAGATATCGATGTTTAAGGCCATTTTGAAAACCAAGATGGCGACTTCCGGTTCATTGGAATTCTCTGAAACCCCATAAATATGGGTATTTTTGGAACGGGATTGATGAGTGGACGTCAGATATCGATGTTTAAGGCCATTTTGAAAACCAAGATGGCGACTTCCGGTTCATTGGAAGTCTCTGAAACCCCATTAATATGGGTATTTTTGGAACGAAATTGATGAGTGAACGTCAGATATCGATGTTTAAGGCCATTTTGAAAACCAAGATGGCGATTTCCGGTCCAGTGGAAGTCTCTGAAACCCCATCAATATGGGTATTTTTGGAACGGGATTGATGAGTGGACGTCAGATATCGATGGCCATATTGAAAACCAAGATGGCGACTTCTGATTCGGTGGAATTCTCTGAAACTCCATCAATATGGATATTTTTGGAACGGGATTGATGAGTGGACGTCAGATATCGATGTTCAAGGCCATTTTAAAAACCAAGAAGGCGACTTCCGGTTCAGTGGAATTCTCTATAACCCAATCAGCATGCATATTTTCAGAGCGGGCCTAATAGAGCGCATGATAGAGATCAGTGTCAGAGGCCATTTGGAAAACCAAGATGGCGACTTCAGGTTCATTGGAATTCTCTAAAATCGAATCAATATGGGTATTTTTGGAATGTAATTGACGAATAGACGCTAGATATCGATGTCTGGTGCCATATTGAAATTCAAGATGGCGACTTCCGGTTCTGTGGAATTCTCCAAAGCCCAATCAATATGAGTATTTTTGGAACGGGATTGACGAGTAGGTGCCAAATATCAATGTCTGAGACCATTTCGAAAATCAAGATGGCTACTTCGGTTTAGTAAAATTTTCAATTACCACAACAATGTGAGAATTTTTGTAATAGCGTTAATGAATAGATACCGGATGTCAATTCCGGAAGTCATGTTTTCATCTAAGATGGTGACTTCTATTTTAGTGCCAAGACGATGTTTTAAATATAAAGACACGCGGCGAGAAAAACAGTAAATTTGGCTGCACGGTTTTACAAATTATTTGTCTGCTAGTTTTGGCAACCAGGAATATTGTGTAAACAGCGAGTGACTTGTAGTTTTAATGAATGCTTGGCGAATTCCTTTTTTGAAATATTTCCCACAATACTCAATCATGTAACTTGGAAACGCATTGATTTACGTTACTGAGCCTGTCTACATGTTTTTCGTTGCACTAGAAAAAATGTATCGAGGATGCAGGATGCAGACATGCATTTCTTTTCATTTCAATCTCAATACTCCCCACGCATTACTTCCTCAAGCCGCCATATTTGTTTACATTGCTAGTTTGGAACCGTTGTTTTGGGTTCGATTGGAACTTTTGGCTTCAGTCTTCGCGCATCTCTATAAGCATCATCTCTGCTTTAGTGTACATCTCATTCATCTTAAGGGGGCGTCTGGTGTAGTGGGCAAAAAAATCGACTTCTTTTTTATCCGCTTAATTGTTAGTATTGAGCCTCTAGAATAGTCTCCCGCAATCTCGGTGACCACGCTGAACTTCTTTTGTTTTAAACAGCCATGCATTCCTCGCGCGACACACGCAGATTTCAATCTATCGGCAACAATTTTCTTAAGACTGACAGCGATAAAAATACAGTGTGAACAATACACTTAAAACTACTTCCACCCAAATTTTTAAGAGAAAATACCAAATGGATTGTTTTCCACGTCATTTTTTCTGTGATGCAATTTGATATGGAGTATCCTTTAATAGCGTTTTTTCGAAACCGCGTTTTTCAAATTGGTGAACACGATAACTCAAAAACTAACCAAAGAATTGACTTTTTTTATGAAAATGCACAATATGTGTAGCCTGTCGGTGAACCACAGAAAACAGAATGAAAAAATTGTTCTCTCTATTATTTTGAAGAAAAGTGCACGAATTTTACAGAAAAATATGAGATTTTTCGGTTTACATGAAGCCATTTTCCTAAACTCGAACTTTTTTTGGGTTCATCGAGTAACTACAAGTCTAAGCTTTACAAATTTTACTTAATTTCCTGTGTCAAACAATTTTATCAAGAGTCATCGTGTTAGCCGCGGCGCTCCTCGACGTGGAAATGGTTGGACGTCTACTCTTGGAACGCTCGTATGTGTGGCTCTGCGTGGCTGCCGACCCTATTCTGCGCGGCGTGTGACGTGAGACGACTAATCTCACCTCACTCTACGTGACTTCACCCAATTCTGAAGAGTCACTTCGGGTGACGTGAGACTCCCATTTAACCGCAATGAGGAATCTCATCTCACCCGAGTCGACTCTCAGAATCGGGTGAGAAAAGTCACGTAAAGTGAGGTGAGTTTCGTCGTCTCACGTCACACGCCGCGCAGAATAAGGCCGCGCAAATATTTTTTTCGTACAGAATAAACGTACAAATTTAAAGCTTAACATTACATAAAAGATGCATTGTTTCCTTGCCTTCAAAATCGTAAAACAAAATAACTTTCGGTTTGAGCACTTTACACCAGACGCCCCCCTTAATAATACAGCGAAGACCTGATTTTATTATTTCCCTCTGATTATGTCAGCTTTTTGATTCGACTTTGAGTCTCGCTTGAAGATTTGCTCGATGAGCTCTAGCGGACGAACCAACTCAAATTCGAGTAAATCCATTCATGAGCACATTTTTCTTATCTTATAAATGCAAAATATACAAAAATAAATGTATCTTTTTGTTTTACGCTGGATATTTATACTCAGACCTCTGGCAACTGCATATTTGTCAATCCAGTTCCAAAACACTCCATGTTGTGAGTTATACAGAATATCGCTAAGCCGATAGTCTCAATGTTGTATTTCAAAATGGCCTCAGACATTGATCTCTATCATGCGCTCATTAGGCCCGCTCGGAAAATATGCATACTGATTGGGTTATTGAAAATTCTGTTAGACCGGAAGTCGTCATCTTGGTATTCCAAATGGCCTCAGGCATCGATATTTGGTGCCTACTCGTTAACACTGTACCGAAAACAACCATATTGTTAAAGTGCGGGACAAAAGGAAACCTCAAGATCCGACGTTTCCACTTTTACAAAAACCTAAGGAATTGGAAAAAGCAAAAACCGTGCTACTTGCATAATCCGTGCAAAAAAAACCTGTTCAAAAATCGTCTAAGTCTTTTGCCTTCAAAAGGACTTAGAACATTTTTGATAAAACTCCGAAATCATCCCTTTTCCTAAAATCGTCTAAGTCTTTTGCATTGAATGTAACGCGGTTTTTTTTTGCACGATTTTCGGAATTAACACGGTTTTTTTTTGCACGGTTTTCTGAAATAACACGGTTTTTTTTACACGGATTTCGCAATTAACGCGGTTTTTTTTACACGGATTTCGCAATTAACGCGGTTTTTTTTTACACGGATTTCGCAATTAACGCGGTTTTTTTTTGCACGGTTTTTTTTTACACGGTACGTATCCCCCGTGTAAAAAAAAACCTTAGTGTACTCTATTCTAATGATTAAAGTTCATAAATTGCTTTTATTGTACGAGGCGCAGACGGTGGGAATATTAAAATCACTTTACAAGCCCAGACAAAACAATAATTAATGATTTAATAATTAGGAAAGGAGTCAGAATAGAGAATATTTTCGGAGGTAGAGATAGCGTAGTTGGTAACTCGATTGCCTTGTACGCTCACCTAGGTTCAATTCCCAACCCCGCACATAGTGTTAGAGATTTTTCTAAAGAGATTTCTCTAACCCAACAAAGAGGCGAATGACCCTAAGGTTAAAACCTCTAAAATAAAAATAAAAAAAATATTTTCAATAAATTTAATTCATATAAGCAAAAACATGATTATGGCATCTTTTTATGGATCTACTATAATTTTCTTATTAGAAAAGTTGTTTCGCACTGCTAGGTAGGTAAGATTTTCAAAATTAGTTACGCGTTATCAAAATTCTACAAAATAAAGTACCACGAACAACAATTCTTTGAACATTTTGCATGCTTCGATATAACGTACAATTCGATATAACGTACAATTTTTAAACCGAGATGTACGTTATATCGAAGTTTACCTGTATACATGTCTCACGGTCTACAAGCCAACTAGATGAATCCGCCGAATCATATGTCGTACAGTTGGAAACACAAGGTGAAGAAACTTCAACATCTCATACGGAAATTGCGGTTGATAGTGTTGAATTCACTAAACCGCATGACGAAAGCGACATAGAAAATATGGAGAATGTCATCGAAAATGAGGGATGCATGGATTTGACAATTGGAGCACACACGCGCGCGTCTGTCGCCGATTATTTCACCATCTTCGATCCACAATACTTGTAACAACGCAGTAACTCATACATTGTTTCTTTATTTGATACGAAAAGTGATCATTAAATCATTCTAGAACACGAATCATCGTTTTCTAATCTTTATTTATCTGCCCAACTAACACCTGCACTTTCAAAGTATTTCTCTCTGAACACTTGAAACCAAACATTATCACTGTTGGGATGTAGCCAGCCCTGGTCGATCCCTAGCAAGCGTGCAGCTTATGCGCCACTTCCCGTAGGAAGACTGCACGCCAAGATTTGTTTGCCCGGATGAGACTCTTCTTAGGGCGAGTCCCTGAAGAAGATTCACCTAAAAGAAATTAATCAGGATCGAACCAGACAGGCTTATCCAAAATTAGCCTCCAAAAGTCGGGTAGACGACCCTATTATCAACTAGCAGCAATCTTTAAAAACCTCATCACCCTCAGATAATTCGCAGTAAGAAATTCCCCATACCTAATATATCATCACTGGAACTGCAGCCACTCATCAACAGGTGGCATAACACGTTGAAAGCGAAGCTTTCACCACTCATCAAATTCCGCCAAGCGGAAGACAGTGAAACGAAACGAAAACTACACCGAACGAAGTGACGTAACCATACTAGAACGGGACTAAACTTACGGGAGTACTACATGAATACAACATCTGACTACGTTTACACTAAATAGCATTTATTTCACGGTACGGAACGAAAAGATTTATTTCTATTTCATGTTGTATTTTTCTAACTTTTAACTTTCTAGGCCTATCTTCTGACTGTGTGCGTGTACTCTCTCCCTACTAGTGCTCATTGACCATACGTGTGCTTTTCTCCTTCAAATTTTTTTCAAATACGTGTGCTTTTCTCCTTCAAAATTTTTTCTCCTTGCGATGATCTTTCGGCGGTTGAAGAAAACGGTTTGTTGATGAACCTTCCTTCCGGCGGCGTATCGGTGCCGGGTTCAAATTCGTCCTTAGCTGGAATTGCGCGTGTGCTCCTCTTGTTCTTTTTGCCTCTTCTCTCGTTCGTCGTTGCGCTGTGCGGAATAGAAAGATTGCCGTCTGGCTGTTGCAACGGGTTCATTAGCACATGTGATAGGTCAATGGCACTTAACTCTGAGCACATTTACCTTCTTCTGTAGCTTGTTTGCACAAACTTTCCTCCGCACGCACTCTCGACTTCTTCGACTATGAATTCTACTTGGACGGGAGAGACAAGAGTAATTAGCCTAACATTCGAATACGATCACGTCACTTTACCTACTTGGAAAACCTAAACCGGACAAACTACGCGCACTTTCACTACGTTTGGCGGACTGGGACGAAATGGACTAGCAGCGTTAATCCTCAGATTAGGGAAGGTAATTTCGTACGAACTTACAGGAAGCGCGTATTTTCCCGCAAATTTCTTCGAACAAGTTCGGAGATCAACGACCCTACTAGCTGTTTTATTCTGTCAGCTAACCTTTGGCTCTATCTGTCCCTTTCCATCATGCATTCCAAGCGAAGGATCGTCATGGTTTACGTCTTCAGGAGAATCTCAACAGGCAATTTAATTTCTTCCCCTCGCGGAGAGGAGTATTTGCTAGGGTGTTGCGCAAGAGTGGATCAACGGTAGGTTGTCTAACTCTTGGCGCAAACAAATCAGACTGGTTCTAATAAATTTGAAAAATATTGCTGAATATGACATGACCGCTACATAACACCAGGCTTGTTTTACGAAAATTTGGTATTAGGATTAATACCAAATTTTCGTAAGGGACAATTTTACGAAATGACTAAGACTAACAATAGAAAAAAAACTACAACTAATATTTACAAAATGTTATGTACAACTAATCCTAGCTTCGCCTTGAATACAGAAATACTGATGGATTTGACATTTCTCCTGCTGCGGTCCGGTAATTCAGATATATAACACTCAAAGACTGCAACAAATCCCAAATACTGGCATTGATACCAAAATGTTGAAATTTTAGATCAAGCCGAAACCCCAACACTACAACATACATTGAGTTTCTTACGACTCTCAATGCAACATAATTCCCAATATAACATGAATACTACAAGATACAGGCTTATTGAGTTCCAGAACTACTCCAATCCTTACGTTGGAAATGTATCCCTTCACTCAATTTACCGCACAGTTTTGTCTTTTGAAAGCACCTCAGAGCTCTTCCCTGAATAAACACTTTCTACTAGACAAAACGCAGAACTGAACTTCATAATTTCCTTTGCAGTGACTCGAATGCCGAAATAATTCAGCTAGTGAGAAATCTGCACATAATTCTCCTGAAAATATCCCCCGAAATTCCCCCCAAAAACCCCCGAAAATATCCCCCGAAATCCCCCGAAAATATCACCCAAAACAATCATTTTGGTTATGTATTAACGCCGGATGTATTCCGACAATACGAACACATACCCTAAATGACCACATATCCCATAAATCCATCTTACGTTACATTTCCTATGTCGAAAAAAACTTTCGACAAAACCGAAATGCAACGAAAATGAAAAAGTTCCCAACCCTATTAAAGCTCTCATAAACTCACGCATACACTGAACTACCAACCCGCAACGAAGAGAAACGTCAAACTAAAAAATTATTGCAAGTGATGTGTTGTGTTGTGTGTTAATTGTACATTTTCCAGGTAATTTACCAAATATTATACCGAAATGGCCCAAAAAACGTGCAGATAAAACGTTTCCGAAAGACGGCTAACGTAATGGAAGGTGAGTCAACTAATTTTTGTTGTTTTTCTTGTATTTTCAGGCTGAAACGGACCAACCAAAACAAACCAAAACAAACCCACTCAGATGAAGGCTGGGATGTTTCCGCGCGGCACTGGACTGTTCTGGACGGACGGATTTGGACTCTTGAAGCGGACGACAGATTGATGGTGGTGAGTTTAAATGATTTTTTTTAAAATGTTTGCCAGACCGGCTAATAAACGTTTGACGAATTTCAGAATCGAAGGATGTCGCATGCAGCTGGACTGGACGTGAATGTGGACCACAGCACGGGGCCGGAACTATTTGGCGGGACTGGCGCTGGACGGACTGCTGCCATGCTGACTCGGAATTGCCTCAAACGGCCTATTTGAAGACAGCTATAACGGATGCCGAGAAGGAAAGTTGACTTCCAATTCAAGGTAAGTGTGTGAACAAATTCTAATGTTTCCGTTTTCTTTTTAGGAACAATCGGACGGCGGAACCCAAGATGTCAATCAACCCGAAGGACCCCTACCCCAACGTGAACCCACATTTAACATAAACTCCCACATTAAACATTAACCCACTAAATCCCAAAATTTTTGCTAAATATTGTGATAAATAAATAAACACTTAAATAAATAACAAAGAAAATAAATAACAACACATAACATCAATATAAGCAAATATACGATAATTTTAAGTTCTAACATAGATATAAGGAAACATTGTGAACTACAAACTAACATTACTTATATCCGAAAAATAGTATTTACAAAATTTTATACATTGGGTGATCGTGCAAAGGCACAATCCCCTTTCTTCATCCTTGCACATGTCTCGTATAGGTAGTTAACAAGGTATGTGTATCCCGATGCAATACAACCTGTGTTTTTTCCAAACATGGTTAAATTTCCAGGAACACTGCCGATTTCTTTAAATTGCAACGCTATTCAGCTAAAGCAATTTGTTACTGACAGCTCGATTAACTCGGGTTTGCTCAACATCGTCTGTAGGACTTCTGAGTCTTATTTTACGATCAACGTTTAAGATTCCCCCGTCTTAAACTCACGCTTTGTTGCTTCTCGCGGAATTTTCGCGGTACTCCTCATCAACGCACTGGTGGCTCCGAGTTCTTGGTTTTATAGCTCATCGTCCTGATGAAATCAAGGACTCGCTCTGTCTTCTGGTCGAGGGGAACTTGTTCGTTCAGTAACAATTGCCTTATACTCAAGAGTGCTGCAACTCAAGGAGATCTAAAATGACCATAATCCAGCACGTTCGCAAAGTTCTTCTTGAGCTAGAATGAAGATCTTAGCAACAAGGATGCCCCCAGTAAATGAAAGTTGTTGTGGGGGTGCACTGTATGAAGGACAGTGCTAACTTTACGAACTGCGGTACAGTATTTTCTGCAACCAGAGCAAAAGCATCATGGTGCGTTGTCTCAATCAGTAAATACTGAGAGGTACATAGCTTGACTTATATCCGATCAACGAATGATCGGTGTCTATAAAGCGGAACTTGAATGGGTAAGTTTCTTGAGAAACTTGCAGTTGAAAATTCCCAGTCTCTTCCCCTTCAAGTCCTCAAGGTCATAACAGTGACTTCCTACTACCCTTTTCACTACGGCTGGCACATACTTGGGGGCCAGCTTTGCAGAAAATCCCTTGCCTTTGTCCGATTGTTCCATGTTTTTCTTCAGAACCTTCTCACCCACAGAGTAAGTTGGACAATTGGCATTGGAGCGAAGATTATAGTAGGACGAGTGTTTGTTGTACGCCGCTTTCAAGTTCTCCCGAACCTCTTCGAGCATTTTCTCCCTTTCCTCTTTCTTCAGCTGACCATCGCTGGTCGTTTGCGAATCCCTCAGATAGCGATATTCCCTACCGTCGGAAACCATATTCCGGCCGAACAAAACAAAATACGGAGTGTAGCGAGTTGCGTCGTGGACTGAGTTGCGCACGGCATTGGCTATCTGCTGTAAATTATTGGCCCATTCCTTGTGATTTTTCCGGATGGAGGCTCGTATCGCTGTCGTGATTACACGGTTCACTCGTTCCGTATCGTTAACCTGAGGATGGTAGTTCGGAGTTCTCCAGTGCGTCACATTGTACTTCGCTAGCAGACTTTGGAACATTGCCGAAGTAAACTGTGTCCCATTGTCCGACAGGATCACTTCCGGAACACCGAACAACAGGAAGATGATGTTTTCCATGAACTGTACCAACGTTTCCGCGGTCGCCTGCCGAAACGGTTGTACTAGTACGAACTTGCTGAAGAGATCAGTCACGACTAGGAGACAAGTGCTTCGGCCTTTGCCGGAAGCTGGGAGTGGACCGACATAGTCCATAGCCAGAAATTGCCAGGGGTACTGAGCAATCTTCTTCTGCTCTGCCATCGGAGGAGTCGTATTCTGATTGGTCGCTTTGCTAGTTTGGCATGCAAGGCATGCCTGACACTGCTTTTTGACCTCACTGCTCATTCGTGGCCAGAAATAGCGCTCCTTCACCGCTGCTAGTGTCTTCTCTGGACCGAGATGAGCTTGATCGTGAATTCCTTGAACGATTTCCTTCCGCTCTGCTTTCGATGGGTATCTCTTCCACTGGAATCGTGTATCTTCCACCTTTCCATTCCCTTTGACGTACTTCAGAATCAGTCCGTCTATCACCCTGAAATCCGGGAAACTCGCTGGGTCTGTCTGAATCTTCGTCGCTAATTCCTGATGCTCAACATCGGCAGTCAGGGTAAATATCGTCTCCACCGACCTCGACAAACAATCTGCCAGGATATTGTTTTTACCCTTCCGGTATTCTAACTCGATGTCGTATGACTGAATCTTCAAAGCCCACCTTAGCAACTTCGAATTGCCCGATTCCACCCCGATCGTGAATAACCACAGCAAACTACGTGCGTCGGTAACCACCTTGAAGCGAGAACCCTCCACATAGTGGCGGAAATGCTCAATTGCTAGCAACACACCCAAGCATTCTTTTTCTACGCTGGCGTACTTCCGTTGCGTGCTACTCAGCTTCTTGCTGAAGTATGCGATCACTCTCGGCTGATCATCAATGTGCTGTATCAGCGCTGCACCAACTGCGTTGTCCGACGCATCAGATTCAATCGTGAACGGTTTTCCGAAGTCTGGATTCCCCAGAATCGGTGCCGACACCAAAGCTGCTTTTAGCTCTCCAAACGCTATCTCTGCTGCTTCCGTCCACACGAACTTCTTTTTCGACTTTTTCAGCAGATCGGATATCGGAGCTACGATGCGACTGTAGTCACGTATGAAGCGCTGGTAAAACCCTGCCAAACCGAGAAGTCGCCGAATATCCTTCACGTTCTTCGGACGAGCATAGTCGAGGATTGGCGAAATCCGTGAATTGTCAATGGATACTCCGCTCTCCGTTAGCAGGTACCCGAGATATGTCACCTGCTTCCTACAAAATCTGCTCTTATCAAGCGATATCGTCAGATTTGCCTTTGCCAAACGTTCTGCTACTATTTCCAGTAGTCTCACGTGCTCACTGAACGAATTCGTCGCTATCACGATATCGTCCAGGTAGACGAAAACGTTTGGTTCGAGATCGAATCCGATTACCCGGTCCATAAGCCGGCACATCGTGAACGGTGCGTTTGTTAAACCAAACGGACAAACTTTGAACCGAAACAAGCCTTGCGGTGTGCGGAATGCCGTATAGTCCCTTGATTCTTCCTTTAAAGGAACCTGGAAATAGGCATCCTTCAAATCCACTACCGAAAAATACTTCGCCTTCCCTAAACGATGAAAGATCTCTCCCATATTCCTCATCGGGTACGAGTCTTTCTTAGTCCAGGCGTTTATCTTGCGAGAGTCCAGACAGACTCGTAGTTTACCATTCGCTTTCCGAACTGGTACTAAAGCGCTGGCCCACTCGCTCGAACACTCTTCGATAGCATCCATCTGCTTGTATCGTTCAATCTCAGCTTCCATTTCCGCTTGTACTGCTGGTGAACACCGATACCATGGTTGTCTTCTTGGTTTCGCTTCTTCGGTCAGTCGAATCTCGTGCTGCAACAACGAGGTTCTGCCCAACTTATTTGCTGTTGTGCATGGAAACTGCTTGATTGCTTCAATCAGCTCCTTGCGTTCAACGGATGTCAGATCGTGTTCTGTTTCTACCGTCTCCGGAGTCGTTTTTGACGGTTCTGGTAGCTCTAGAGCTGGAATGTCCAACGTCGCATCAGGCTCAACGTTCTTCAACGCGGGTAGCGTCTCGATCGGCAGCAAGGTGAATTCGATCATATCCACCTTTCCATTACCCATTGGGATGGTATCAACAGTGGCCACTCGTTCGAATCCGTGCTCTCTCTCAATCATCGGTTCGATTCCGAACGATTTCCAGAAGTTGTATCCTAGGATCAGCTCTCTACAAATCTGCGGTACAACTAGCGTCGGAATCACTCTGGTCATTCCCTTGAATACCATCGGTAGCTGTACGAATCCGAGACATTCATGTACGGTTTTATCGGCCGTGACAATCTTCAGCGGGCTACGCTGCATCGTCAAACCATACCTCTTGTCAATATCCGTCATACTCGTAACACTGACACTTGCGCCCGAGTCGAGTAAAGCGTCGTATTCGGTATCAAAAATCTTCACGGTCACGTGAGGGCTGCTTTCGGTGCGAACCCTTACCTCACACACCTTCAGAAATGGGTCCTCAAACGGACTAGAACTGGGAACATCGTTCGTCAGCGGAATGCTGTTGTTCCCTATTGCGCATTCCTGACCTAGTTTCCCGATGGATTACCTATCCTGTCCCGGTCAATCCGTGGGTGTTTCTCGCAGGTCACCGTCGTCTTACCGGGTGTTCCGCAGATGTAGCAGAACAACTGCTTTTCGTGTCTGCAGTTTCGCCAAATATGTCCCGTTCGGCGGCAATTCCAGCAAAGGGGACCATTTGTCTGTTCGATTGCCGGCGTGGCACTGGGTTGTTGAGCACGCGTTACCGATTTGGACTGCTCCTTTGCCCGCCGATCACCATCGAACCTTTTTCCTAACGCGTTCACCTCTTCTGCTTCGGAATAGGACCCCGTCGACTCTTCAGCCTCGATGTTGTGTAGACCCGTCGTGTTACGTGTCGGTCCTTCTCGACACTGCCTGAGTGCCGGATCGTTCGCATCAATGCGGTACGCATAGTACTCAAGCTTTCGCACATCTCGTACCGTTCTACACGCTAGTTTTGAACGGTAGTGTGGGCGCATATTGTCCCAGATGACCTCGAAAATTCTTTCCTGATCTAGCGGTGACGATAGAAGTTTGTTTAAGCGCTCTATCTCCGTCTTGAACGTCAAAAACGGCTCGTTCCGAAGTTGTTTCCGCTCGTAGATTTTCTGACGGTTTCCTTGGTCCTTATTTGGGTTACCGTACATGTAACGGATTTTCTCCTCGAAGTCCTGCCAATCTAGGAACTCGTCAGCGTAGCACAAGTACCAATCGTAGGCATCTCCCCGTAATATGGTATGCACTCGCTGCAATAGGATGTCGTCTGCGATCCGATCCATTCGCGCTAGCCTACGAATCTTATGGAGAAAATCTTCCAACGATTGGTGGCGGGGGTCGCCACTAAAAGTTAGATGCCATTTCTCCATACGCCGGTCTGCATCCTGAATCTCGCGATCCGCGATTCGTCGATTCACACGACGTCTTGGGCGAAACTCCTCAGCGTCATACCCATCTTCGTCCTCGCTACTCTGCAGGGGTACTGCACTCTGCCTTCGATGCAGGCCACCAGTGGGATTACCTCGACTATCCCACTGAGAAAAACTCCGTCTGTCGCTCCACCGTCTATCAGCTGGATTCTCGTCTCCATACCATACATTCTGCTCAACTGTCGCGCTTGCTCCTGACCGTCTCGTGCATCGTAGTACGAACGGTCGCTTACTGTCTCCATCCGTCGTTCGACTGATTCTCTTCGAATCACTCGTCCTCTATCGAACTCATCCTGTCTCGTCTGTGGAATTCCGCTATATCGTCGTTGTGGTACCTCTTCTCTCTGCCTGCGTTCGGTTTCTGGATGGTTGACTCGGATGTACGGTGTCGGTTGCGCTTCTCTGTCAAACTCCACCCTACTCATCAGCTCAGGAACTTGAAGCCCTCGATTGGAAGGGTTGACGAACCTCATCGGATCCGGTATCTGGGTTGCCAGTCTAAATTCTGCCAATTCTCGCCTCAACTCAGCCACTTGCATTCTCAGCATTCTGTTCTCGTCGTTAAGTTGGTTTTCCCTCCGTAGTTGTTCTTCACTCGCTGTTTTAGGAATTGCTCCAAGGGATCGCTTTGAATTCTCATCAGACGACCTGTCCTCGCGTTCTTGTCCGTCGTCTTGATGCCCTTCGCCTTTCCCATCATCTTTCCCTGACTCCAATGCCATCTGCTGATTATTGACAACTTCTGAGTGAGAATCTGTAACCCGTCAGGGTAACAATTTAGCACTGGGTGGAAATATACCCTTTCGTGCGTACTCTCTCCGTAGAGTGTATTGTTTACGAAAATTTATGCTCACCGCTGTTTCGATACCGTTCACTTTTTTTTGTAAATTTTTGTATAGTTTCGCGTTTGTGAACGGCTTTGTGCGTACAGATAGGTGTAGAAAACTTTGTTAAACATTTGTCAATAACTAACATAGGGCTTAGGTAGGTTACCGCGCTCCTCTTGCTGTTATATTGGTTGCTGTTTATGCTGCAAAGGAGATGACAGTTATGCGGCGGTGCGGTTTTGTGGTGATGGTGTTTGTTTTGGTGGAGTGGAAAAGGCGGCCATCGTGAAAAAACCAGAAAGTGACAGACCACGGTGAAATTCAGACGTCCCCGTTACACCAGTTCGGGACAGTTTCCAGCCACAATAGCCGTAGTGCGAAGTGCGCGTGTGTGACGGTAAGTTATCCGTCGTAAAGTGCCGGCCCGTGGTTTGTGCGCTTGTTTATTTTGTGGTGCTGGATCGCCGTCGGGGGAAGCTAATCATCAAGGAATTTTCGCTTCCCCGGCTAACCGCAAAGGATCCAGACGCACCAATCCGCCCTCGCTGGGAAGGATAAGCCGAACGAGCTTTGCTCTCCTTCCCAGCTAATAGCCAAGGAGGGTGAAGCAGGGTGGACAAAGGCTCCCCCTGGGAAGAACACTGCGGTGTCTTCCGGGATTCTTTGCGGCGAGCAAAGAATCCGGTGATTCATCACCACCGTCGCTAGGGAGGTTCCAACAAAGGAGCCAAGCTCACCTCCCTAGCTAAAAGACAAGGACCGCTGCCGGAGCAGCCAACGTAATCAAGGAGAACTCGGCCGTTGCTGTCCCGGCCGGTCGGACGAGACCGCCCAGCAGTAGCAGCTCAACGGCAACAGCAGCAGTGGAGAGTATTAGGAGGAAATAAAAGTCGGTAAATTTGTTAATTTATTTGTTTAGTTTACCTTTTTTTTTGTTGTGACGAAAATCCGAAATTCTGTAGAAGCACCTAGGCCGCCCTGAAAAGAAGGGTTCGCCGGGCAAACAAGAACCCGAGTAGTGGGCAAACCCCAACTTACATTTGGCGCACAGCGCAAAACACACTGAAAAAAATATTTTCCTATTTTGGAAAATATTTTTTTCTTCCGGAGTGTGGGGTGCTTCTACTAAATCTAGGATTTTCGTAGAACAGTCGGTGAGGTTTCTTCCGCAATATTGTTCCGCGGTCGTATTATTTATTTATTTACATTTGTTGGCGTATTTTTTCGATTTTTTGTTTTTTCCTTTTTATTTTTGTCCGAATTTGTGGATTGCGTTGTTTGTGTTTGGTCTGCCGGACGAGTAGTTTGAAGGTTGTTGTCATTTATTCGGTTGCGGTGGCCAATCGCCTTGTATTCTCAATCCGGTTTGAGACATTTTTGGAGCAGCTTGATTTCCTGAAATTTTAAGGGAATCGTTAGTGGGCGAAAAATCAGAAATAATACCGTGTCAGTACTTACATGCTTTGTGTCTTGGTGATTTCTTCCAATATAGCGCAAGTTATTATGGCGTTGGAGAAATTCAACCAAGCGTGTGTGTTCATGCGCGTCGATCATTTGCATTTCGATGAGCTGGATTTTGAGTTGCTATCTCGAAGCATTTTTATCTCTCCTGATTCGGATCTTTCGGGTGTCCAGCGGCAGCGGCGTCTTCGGGGGATTTTGTCGCATGAGCGGTCGTCTCGGAGGGAATTAGTACGCAATTTCCGGGGTGACGTGGGTGAAGAAAAGGAGATCTGCCTTGGTAAATTACTAACAATCAAGGAAGATCTCCAGTACCGGTGCCCAAACAAGGAGATTTACCGAACACGGTTGCTTCATTTGGGGTCTAGGCTCCAGGTTATCCGAAATTATGCGGCAGGGCAGGTCAACCAGGAAATTTCGGGGTTGCTGGAGGAAGTTCTAGCAGTTTATGCCAGTCATTTCAGCGACGAACAGGCAGCACTTCCTCCCGACAACCAAGAAGGGGAGGATGGAGAAATTTTGGGAGATTTGCTGAGTACAGACGTACCTGAAATTCCACAGGGATCCAATCCTTCCGATAACGAAGGATCTCTTTCCAAACAGCTCGTAGGAGACGACCTGTTGCGTGTCTTGTGCGAGATGAGGGACGAGATTCGACAATTGCGACAGCAATCCGACGATAATAGAGCCCTAGCGTCTCAGGGGTCTGATGCTTTTTCAAAAGCTACTGAAACGCTAATGGGTGGGATTGCTTCACTGACAACCATTTCGTCAGTTTTAAGAAAGACGGTTCAAGAAGTTGTCTCACTTCGTGAATCCGTCAGTGAGCTTCGGGCACTAGTACATCAGAAGGAAAGTGCTCCCGAGATGGATCTGCAGACCGATCTGGAAGATTTGCGTTTGATGGACGTACCCGATTCATTTGATGAACCAGAAATTCCTCGCCCAACACTGGCGCCCAGTCCCGATCAATTTGTGTTGAAGCGAGGATTCTCGGGTCAACAAAATATATGTCCATCACTTCCAATCGAGAAACCGAAACAGAATACCGGATTCACAGCCCCGTACCAAACTCAGAACCAGCCTTACGTTCCTGAATTGACCGAACAGCTGGCGGGACCATCATATCCGAACTTTTCGATATCCACCAATGCGGGAAACGGATCGATGGTGGCCCCCAGGAGTTACTCGCGAAACCCGCAACGCGTTGCTGATTGGAAGATTCGGAAGTATGCTGGAACTGATGAAGGAACTGGACTTAATGAGTTTTTGGACACCGTAGCAAATTACGCTGCGTGTGAACAAATGTGCGAAGACGAACTTTTCAATTCTGCGATGCATTTGTTCACTGGCAATGCTTTGACCTGGTATCAGGCTATGCGTGCGCAAAACCGGTTGTTTAACTGGAACCATCTTGTTTGCGAGCTCAAGGTAAATTTTGTTCATCCTGAACTTGATGCTACGCTCAAAATGAAGGCTCTCCAGCGCCGGCAGATGCGTAACGAATCTTTCCAGGAATATTTCCTGGAAATGGAAAAAATATTTCGTGCTATGACGGTTCCAATGGCACCGAGCGAAAAACTCGACGTGCTCAAACGGAACCTGAAAGCCGATTATAAACAAATGCTGATTCTCAGGCCAGTGAACACGCTTTCAGAATTGATGAGTCTTGGTAAATCGATCGACGCCTCCAAGACGCCGATTTATCAGAAAGTTTTCGGTTCTTCTCGGGAAGTTGCTGCTTATTCTGATAATCCACCACAAAACAAACAAAATAATCAAAACCAAAAGGGAGGTGGACAGAATAACGGCAACGCAAAATCCAAAACGTTTTTGAGCAAGAATGCCAAACCGGCAGGTCTTGATTCAAACAAGCCTCCTGACAACCAGAAAAAGAAACAGCAAGGGAATCAGGATGGCAAGAATCTCGAGGGAAACAATCAAAAACCAATCGAACCACCGCAGAAACCTATAATGTGTCTGGAGTATTTGGTGGAAAAGCATCGTCCTCCCGTGCTCGGCGTCTGCTACAATTGTGGAGACAAAGGACACGAACATGAGGGATGTCGGAAACCAAAGCGGGTCTTCTGCATCGTGTGTGCGTTTAAAGGTTTTGATGTTTCTCGTTGCCCTTACTGCCTAAAAAACGGGATCAGAACCAACTGAAGTCGCAGTTGGCAGTAAAGCAGCGCTCCAAAGAACAACTAACCATCCATCCCCAGATTTACGACAGTTTTCGACCGGCTTGTGATGAGGACTATGATAATTCGTTGTCTGTCGAAACCATCGTCCTTGACGACCCGTTCGACAACCGTCCATTTGCAATTGTCGCAGTGTACGGCAAATCCTTCAAAGCCTTGCTCGACAGTGGTAGTAACGCCACGATTATGACTAAAAAGCTATACCGAAAGTTTTCGAAAAGTCCCTTGAAAAGGTTGGAACGACCATTCGAACTACGTTCTGCCAATGGTCAATCCTTACCAATCATTGGACAAGCGTATCTCCCGTATACTTTTCAAAATTTGACAAAGGTCCTATGCACTCTTGTAGTAGAGCATCTGACCGTCAACTCCATTCTAGGTATGGACTTTTGGCGCGCCTTTGGGATTTCTCCTGAGATACAAAACTGTGCTCTGTTGAACTCAGGTCAGGAATCGGAAGACGACGAAGAAGATGAAGTACCGCGTGAGTCGGAACAGTTAGCGCGCGTAGAAGAAGTAAAGAAGTGTTTCCAGGCAGTAGAGCACGGAAAGCTAAGCCCAACCTCATTCACAGAGCACAGGATTGTCATCAAAGATGAATTCCAAGGTGCGGCACCCGTTTGCCGATATCCTTATCACATGAGCCCAAAGAAACTGTCTAAGGTCTGGGAAGAAGTTGACCGATGGCGGTCTATGGGAATTATCGAGGAGTCTGATTCGGATTGGTCGCTTAATATTGTGGCGGTCACGAAACCAGACGACTCAATTCGCCTTTGTCTAGACGCTAGGCCTCTCAATGAGCGTACTGTACGAGATGCATACCCTCTGCCCCACCCTGGGCGAATATTGGGCGGCTTACCCAAGGCGAAGTACCTGTCTACCATAGACTTGAAGGAGGCCTTTCTCCAGGTACCCCTGGCTAAGGATAGTCGCAAATATACCGCTTTCAGTGTTCCCGGCAGGGGTATGTTCCAATTTACCCGTCTACCATTTGGTCTCGTCAACAGCCCCGCTACTCTGGCGCGACTGATGGACCAGGTTCTAGGACGAGGTAAATGGGAACCTTACGTTTTCGTCTACCTAGATGACATCATCGTGGTAAGCGAAACGTTCGAGCATCACATACAGTTGCTCAAAGCAGTGGCCGATTGTCTAGCAAGAGCCAATCTAACCATCAATTTGGAAAAATCCCGTTTTGGAGTCCCCGAACTAAAGTTTCTTGGTTATTTGTTGAATCGGGACGGACTCAAGGTCAATCCTGACAAAATTCAGCCGATTCTCGACTACGAGAGACCGGTTACCGTGACGAAACTTCGTCGTTTCCTCGGGATGTGCGGGTATTACTGCCGTTTCATTGATCGGTTCAGTGAGGTCACTGCTCCCTTGACCGATCTGCTCAAAACGAAAACCAAGAGCTTAGTTTGGAACTCCGAGGCAGAACTCGCGTTCCTTAAAATTAAGGAACTTCTAGTCACTCCTCCAGTTTTAGTCCCACCAGACTTCTCCAAAGAGTTTATCCTTCAGACAGACGCTAGTGACGTAGCAGTCGCTGCTGTTCAGGTGCAGGAGTATCCCGAGGGTGAGAAAGTAGTTGCTTACTTTTCGCACAAACTGACCACTCCCCAAAGGAACTATCATGCAACTGAGAAGGAAGGTCTGGCGGTGATAATGGCGGTTGAACACTTTCGAGGTTACTTGGAAGGTTATCATTTTCGACTGGTCACTGATTCGTCAGCGATTACATGGATACTGAAGACTAAATGGAAAACCAGTTCACGTTTGAGTCGTTGGAGTTTAGAATTACAACTCTACGACATGTCTATTGAGCACCGGAAAGGCAAGGACAATGTCGTTCCAGATGCGTTATCCCGGGCCGTAGCAGCCGTTTCAGCTTTGTCCACCTCAGACTGGTACTGTTCCATGAAGTCAAAAGTTATCCAAAATCCTGACGACTATGCCATGCCGACTTCAAAGTAGAAAATGATCAACTTTTCAAGTATGTCAACTCGAAAGTTGTTCCGTGCGACTCGCGGTTCAGTTGGAAACTCGTCCCAGCACCCGAGTTCCGTCAAGATTTGATCCAACGTACCCACGAAAATTTGCTTCACGTGGGATACGATAAAACGATCCACGAAGTGCAGTTGCGATATTACTGGCCTCGAATGGGATCGGAAGTACGAAAGTTTATTCGAGAATGTGGGACGTGCAAGGAAATCAAAGCTCCTTTCGTCCCAGTCCAGCCCGAAATGGGTCAGTCGCGTGCGACTAATGCACCATGGCGAATGGTTTCTGTGGACTTCATCGGTCCTCTTCCAAAAAGCAAACGTGGCAATCAACACTTGCTTGTAGTCCTCGACGTCTTCAGCAAGTACGTCATGTTAACCCCCGTTCGCAAAATCGCTAGTACGTCACTCTGTACGATACTGCGCGAACAGTGGTTCAATCGCCATGGTAGCCCGGAAATTCTGCTGAGCGACAATGCCTCCACTTTCACCTCGAAGGAGTTCAGTCAATTCATAAAAGAAACCAACGTCAAACATTGGCTGAATTCCCGCTATCATTCGCAGGCTAACCCAGTGGAGCGAACAAATCGCTCGATAAACACCGCAATCCGGGCATATGCTCGAACCGAGCAGCGCAACTGGGATGTCCACATCACCGATGTGGAGCGCATCCTAAATACTACCGTTCATTCCTCCACTGGGTTTAGTCCTTATTTCATTATACACGGGTGTGAAATGGCATCTGCCGATGACTTCAGTAGGATTTCCGGTGAGGGTGACCTAGAAACAAGACACCAACAGATGGACAAAATCCGGGAGATTGTGGTCAAAAATTTGGCAAAGGCAAGCGAGGGCATTCGACATCAGTACAACTTGCGTCATCGAAAGTTCTCCAAACCTTTTGAAACGGGACAAATGGTGTACCGTCGAAACATGAAGTTGTCGAATGCACTCGAGTCTTACAATGCTAAACTTGGACCACAATACTTACCGGCAAAAATTATCACCAAAAGGGGTGTATCCTCCTACGAGCTGGAGGATTTAGCAGGTAAAAATCTCGGAGTTTGGCCAGCAAATCTCCTTAAACCAGCATAAAAAAACTTTTCCGTGCCGTTTGTGGACTGACGGTATGCTTTTATATGGATTACTCACTTGGGAGTTTTCTAAAAGAAGCCGTCAGTTCCCTACGGCAACAACACGGACTTTGGTCCGAAAAAAAAACAATAAACATTTCTCCGTCTTCTCTATTTTTATTGTGGAAGACCAACTCTGCCGCGAGAAGGTTCTTCAACACCTTCTTGCAATTTTCCAGCCACACTCACGCAGTGTGGTAAACAAACACTCGCACGAAATATATGCTCCGGCCCCGGTGACGACTACGGTAGGGTGGAATACTCCACTAAAAACACTAATCTTATACCGTGCCGCTCTCCCGGGCACCGGGCGCATCTAAATACACTACCCGCCGTGTTCGGCAAACAAAAGCAAAAAAATTCTTTTGCGCCTCACTCGCGCAGTGAGGTAACCAAATTATCCACTAATTTGCTTTGCTCCGGCGGTCGAGACGGTTACGGTAAAGAAAACTTTCTCACCAAACCAGTACCAGTGTTTGGCAGAAACAAAACGAACCTATTGTACCGTCTTTTCACCGCCGGATGCATACATATCATTCTTCTGCCGTGTTCGGCAACATAAAATTTTTCAAAAACCCCTTTCTGTGGGGAACACTCGCACCTACGGGTGCACTAAATTATATAAAATCTCCTTGTTTGGAGCACAATCTCACAAGAAAATCACTACTCCCTTTTCCAACAGGGACACAACACTCGCGGAAATGGGTTTCCTGCGCGACTGCTACTCCGGAGCCGACCGTAAACGAAAAAAAAACCGCGAATAAAAACAGTTTGCTAACCGATTTCGCGAACTGTTTTGTTTTTATTTACGATTTTGATGATTCATTCATCATATCGAATGGATCATCGATTTGACACTTTCCCCGATGTTCGCATCAATGCTCTGCATCATGCAGGTGTAGCCCGATTTGGATCAGAGTAGTGTGAGTGGAAGAGCGAATGGGGTAAAACGATACCGCGTCTTCGATTTCAAATCAAATAATAAAGCTTTATTTCGCATAATTTTGGGTTTGTGGTTAAACCTGGGATGGTTCGTTTGATTCCAGCGGGAATCATTTTGATATTTTTAAATTATGCGAAAGACATTCTTTGGTCCCTCTCAAACGTTTCTTTTCCAATGTACGAAGCGTTTTGAGGCGAAAAGGGACGAATATACAAAATTTTTTGTCCGGAATGTCTGTGAGTGGGAGAAACGATGACGTGTTAAGCGGTATGGTATGTGTGAATGTATGAGTGCAGAATCATATTGAAGGAATGAATGCATGTGTGAATGATAAGATGAAATTGTTTTGGGGTCAGTTCGAAGCGCTTATCGGAATGTGAATGATCGAGTAGGCCAGTGATTGAGAATGAATGAATGGGATAATTGTATGAATGTATTTGGATTGAAACCCCAGCACAAGCTTGTAGTATTGGTACCGTTAGGACACGAAAGACATTTTTGGACAGTCGATGAAAAAAACGAACAATGTAATGCCGACAACCGTTCCCCTGCAAGTTGAAACATTGAAAATTGTCAATGCCACTTGCAGAATTTTGGGAATTTCGAGTTGTTACCAATCTTGTTTTCAGATTGGATTTAGGGTTCAACCCATAGCCGAGTAATGACGATGGCTGATAGCCTCTCGCTTCGCGTATGCTGTCAGTATTATCAGACCAAACACAGGCAAACTTTTCACCAATGAGGACCGCCGGTCGATTAGTTTTTTTTTTGACATGAATTATTGATAAATTGCGGAAGAAATAATTAGGTGTAGTTAGTTTTTCTTTGTTTATTTATTTATTAATTTCGTTCATAATTATTGTATCGGTGTTAGGTGTTAGTTTAGAAAAAAAATTGTTGTCAATTTTTTTTCCACCCGGTGTGGGCGAGATTGTAACCCGTCAGGGTAACAATTTAGCACTGGGTGGAAATATACCCTTTCGTGCGTACTCTCTCCGTAGAGTGTATTGTTTACGAAAATTTATGCTCACCGCTGTTTCGATACCGTTCACTTTTTTTTGTAAATTTTTGTATAGTTTCGCGTTTGTGAACGGCTTTGTGCGTACAGATAGGTGTAGAAAACTTTGTTAAACATTTGTCAATAACTAACATAGGGCTTAGGTAGGTTACCGCGCTCCTCTTGCTGTTATATTGGTTGCTGTTTATGCTGCAAAGGAGATGACAGTTATGCGGCGGTGCGGTTTTGTGGTGATGGTGTTTGTTTTGGTGGAGTGGAAAAGGCGGCCATCGTGAAAAAACCAGAAAGTGACAGACCACGGTGAAATTCAGACGTCCCCGTTACACCAGTTCGGGACAGTTTCCAGCCACAATAGCCGTAGTGCGAAGTGCGCGTGTGTGACGGTAAGTTATCCGTCGTAAAGTGCCGGCCCGTGGTTTGTGCGCTTGTTTATTTTGTGGTGCTGGATCGCCGTCGGGGGAAGCTAATCATCAAGGAATTTTCGCTTCCCGGCTAACCGCAAAGGATCCAGACGCACCAATCCGCCCTCGCTGGGAAGGATAAGCCGAACGAGCTTTGCTCTCCTTCCCAGCTAATAGCCAAGGAGGGTGAAGCAGGGTGGACAAAGGCTCCCCCTGGGAAGAACACTGCGGTGTCTTCCGGGATTCTTTGCGGCGAGCAAAGAATCCGGTGATTCATCACCACCGTCGCTAGGGAGGTTCCAACAAAGGAGCCAAGCTCACCTCCCTAGCTAAAAGACAAGGACCGCTGCCGGAGCAGCCAACGTAATCAAGGAGAACTCGGCCGTTGCTGTCCCGGCCGGTCGGACGAGACCGCCCAGCAGTAGCAGCTCAACGGCAACAGCAGCAGTGGAGAGTATTAGGAGGAAATAAAAGTCGGTAAATTTGTTAATTTATTTGTTTAGTTTACCTTTTTTTTTGTTGTGACGAAAATCCGAAATTCTGTAGAAGCACCTAGGCCGCCCTGAAAAGAAGGGTTCGCCGGGCAAACAAGAACCCGAGTAGTGGGCAAACCCCTACTTACAAATCTTCGAAACCCTTCTTCCCACTAAATTTGTTCAACACTCTACGAATTTCCCCCACGAGTTCTTTACGCATGGCTTCGGATCCCGGATCCTCGGCGATGCTTCGGGCGACCCTAAGCGCGTAATGTTTCAAACGAGAAATACACCTTTCATCTGGACCCCTCTCCAACTTCCCTCTCAAGCCATCGATTATGCCTGACACGCGATCGAATTCTTGTTCGATAGTAAACCGCGACGGATAATCCCGATTTTCCCTCACATCTTCGTAAAAAAGGTTTCGTAGTAGTCGGTATTTGGCTTCCGAATCAGTTTTAGTTTCCTCAACCTTACCACGAATCATGAGCTCGTAATCTACTTCCTCATTGGTTAAGTGGTCGGCTCTCGGAAACTTAGAAGCCATTTTGGTTTTTTTGAATATGTAAAATTTAATAAATAGTATAGAAAATGTACAAAAATGGTAAATATAAACCCTTATCTCTAATAAATGTTCCCACACAACGATAACATCACAAGAATATTCATTAGAATCCCCAAAATATTTCTGTATCCTCAATAAATTTCTCCAAAAAAATATGCCTGATGATATTTCTCCAAAAAAAAACGGTCTCCAAAATATGTTACATTACCCTAAATACTACCTAAATTACAAAAATGAACCTAGACTAAAAATGTACATAAGAACGAAAATAAATGACGAAAACAATCATAACTTCAACAATATTCTCCAAATATACTTCAAGAATTCCGAAGAAATCCTGCAGTTGGGCGCCAATTTGTAGCCAGCCCTGGTCGATCCCTAGCAAGCGTGCAGCTTATGCGCCACTTCCCGTAGGAAGACTGCACGCCAAGATTTGTTTGCCCGGATGAGACTCTTCTTAGGGCGAGTCCCTGAAGAAGATTCACCTAAAAGAAATTAATCAGGATCGAACCAGACAGGCTTATCCAAAATTAGCCTCCAAAAGTCGGGTAGACGACCCTATTATCAACTAGCAGCAATCTTTAAAAACCTCATCACCCTCAGATAATTCGCAGTAAGAAATTCCCCATACCTAATATATCATCACTGGAACTGCAGCCACTCATCAACAGGTGGCATAACACGTTGAAAGCGAAGCTTTCACCACTCATCAAATTCCGCCAAGCGGAAGACAGTGAAACGAAACGAAAACTACACCGAACGAAGTGACGTAACCATACTAGAACGGGACTAAACTTACGGGAGTACTACATGAATACAACATCTGACTACGTTTACACTAAATAGCATTTATTTCACGGTACGGAACGAAAAGATTTATTTCTATTTCATGTTGTATTTTTCTAACTTTTAACTTTCTAGGCCTATCTTCTGACTGTGTGCGTGTACTCTCTCCCTACTAGTGCTCATTGACCATACGTGTGCTTTTCTCCTTCAAATTTTGTGACGTCACCTCACGGCTCCAGCGTATCAACGGCAAGCTTTGCACCCGGGTGGCTAATTAATCAAAAGGGTTGTGTGTGGCGTTCTTGAATGGCGAAACTAGGCCGACACACAACCTCACTTCATGGACGCGTCCCTAATTCTAGCCGTCCGTGGACGACTTCTCGAGCGTTTTGCGCTCTGGCGGCTTAAATCACTGTGGCGTCCTCCCTGGACGCCACCCTTCACACTTAATTAGCAAGAACGATACGACTCACCAGTTGTTTCTGCTACTGTTGGTTGCTGCTGCTGCCGATCGTTCTGCTGCGATGACGGGCGATGATGGGCGATCACATCGAACGGCCGTGCCGGTTTCTGACCAGCGGTTGTTGGATGCTGGTTGATGCTGATTTAAACTGTCGGAAAGGTTGCGATGATCTTTCGGCGGTTGAAGAAAACGGTTTGTTGATGAACCTTCCTTCCGGCGGCGTATAGGTGCCGGGTTCAAATTCGTCCTTAGCTGGAATTGCGCGTGTGCTCCTCTTGTTCTTTTTGCCTCTTCTCTCGTTCGTCGTTGCGCTGTGCGGAATAGAAAGATTGCCGTCTGGCTGTTGAAACGGGTTCATTAGCACATGTGATAGGTCAATGGCACTTAACTCTGAGCACATTTACCTTCTTCTGTAGCTTGTTTGCACAAACTTTCCTCCGCACGCACTCTCGACTTCTTCGACTATGAATTCTACTTGGACGGGAGAGACAAGAGTAATTAGCCTAACATTCGAATACGATCACGTCACTTTACCTACTTGGAAAACCTAAACCGGACAAACTACGCGCACTTTCACTACGTTTGGCGGACTGGGACGAAATGGACTAGCAGCGTTAATCCTCAGATTAGGGAAGGTAATTTCGTACGAACTTACAGGAAGCGCGTATTTTCCCGCAAATTTCTTCGGACAAGTTCGGAGATCAACGACCCTACTAGCTGTTTTATTCTGTCAGCTAACCTTTGGCTCTATCTGTCCCTTTCCATCATGCATTCCAAGCGAAGGATCGTCATGGTTTTCGTCTTCAGGAGAATCTCAACAGGCAATTTAATTTCTTCCCCTCGCGGAGAGGAGTATTTGCTAGGGTGTTGCGCAAGAGTGGATCAACGGTAGGTTGTCTAACTCTTGGCGCAAACAAATCAGACTGGTTCTAATAAATTTGAAAAATATTGCTGAATATGACATGACCGCTACAGGGAATTACTCAATTTCTGATCAGTACTGAGAAAAATTTTTTGAAGTGACCCCCCCCCCCCGCGACCAGCAACTGCTTCACGCGCGAGTTGTTTTTCGCATGCCGGGTAACACAAAAAATCAAATATTTTAAAAACCTTATGTCTGCTCAATATTTTTAATCTTGGAATTCGAAGCTGATAATATATGCAACATTTTACAACATAAACGGAATGAATATCGCGTGAAGAAACCATTTAAATTTGCATTTTATTTGAAAATTGTTTAATAAATAGTAGAAATAGTTAACATTTGTTAAACCTTTTTTCGAGATTTTCTAGACCAAACATTTGTTAACGTGTATAAATTTTCAATTAACTATAACTACTATAAATATTTCAAATAACGACAAAATATTTCATGAAGATGTTTAGGGGTACCTAAACAATAAAATAGAAACATGTTTTTCAAAATTCACTATTTTGTGAAAAATGGGGGGGGGGGGCACTTCAGAAATTTTTACTCCAGTTCAAGTACTAAATTGAGGGTGGTTTTTGATGCATCTGCTAAATCAGCTACATCACTTAACGATGTGCTACAGGTCGGTGCAACTGTTCAGAGTGATTTATTTAGTATTTTGCTAAGATTTCGAATGCATCGTTATGTCTTCACCGCTGACATCACAAAGTTGTACAGGGAGGTTCGCGTTCACCCCGATCAAACCTCAGTTCAACGAATTTTTTGGCGTTCGAAGCCAACTGAGAGGCATCGAATTCTTGAATTGCAGACTGTTACATACGGTACTGCTTTAGCTGCCTTTTTGGCAACCCGAGCGTTGGTTCAACTCTGTGAGGACGATGGATCCCATTTTCTGCAAGCGGCTGGAGGATTGTTATATTGATGACATAATATCTGGTGCTGATTCGATTGAAGCAGCCATTGAATACCGTCAACAGCTTCAAGCCCTTTTAGCCAAAGGAGGGTTTCCCGTACACAAATGGTGTGCCAATAATGAATCAATTCTACGTGATATTCCCGAGTCTGAACGAGAGAAACTACTACAACTTGATTAACTTTCGGCCAACGAGGTTATCAAAACACTCGGCTTAATATGGGATCCTACAATCGATGAATTCCTGTATGCCATTGAGAATGCTACTTCAGAAACTACAATTGTAACCAAGAGACAGATTTTGACATTAAAAATGTCTTACTCCACTATCTGGGGCTAGGTGTCATTCTAAAACCTAAACTATCTCCCATGTAACGAAACTATGTAAGGTTTGCACGCTTATAACTCCGATATTACTAGATGGATTTTAATCATTCATACACCAACCGATTCAGAAACACCTAACTTAAATATTGGTAATAATTTAATATCTCCCCAATAAAAGTAGACTTTTGGAAATTGGTAAAATTAAAAAGTTCACGAAAAACGGGAAAATTACCATTCGTGAGGCAGATTTCTCAGACACAGCCGTCAAGAGAGGGCAGCTTAGTTGCTCAATGAAACACGAAAAGTCATAAATAGAAGCAACGCATGTCCGTTTAAATCAGTTGTTGCTCTTATCCCATACGACCAACATCGTCTCCGGGCGATGCAATAAGCGCTATCGATTTTCGGTAACGTTGGCATTTGCACACACTCGCACCTAAGTGACTAAACCATATACGGTTAGTTTATAAATAGAGGTGACGCGTACCCGTTTGAATCAGTTTTTGTTCTTATGTCGAACGGGTAAGATCATGGCGGCAGTGTCTGGGCATTACAATAAGCGGTAGACGCTATGCATTTTAGGCAGCGGTGGCCGTGTGCGGATTTTTCGGGTACCAGCACTGTGTCACAGAATGATTTGCAAAGTGGGTGGGCGGGGTGGTTTGGATTTAGTTCAATACGGTGTGTGCTGCTTAAGAGTGTTGCGTTTGAAAAAAATATATTTATTTTTATGCATGCGTGTGCGTTGTAACTTGTTAAACCATGTTTACGGCGCTTTGTAGCTGCGTAGGGTAAAGAGCCTATTGGTTTTCATGTTTCATATTTCGGTTATATATTTTTTATCAGTAAGGCATCTGACAACGTGCTTCTGTAGTTATTGCACTGTTCAGCAGCGTAGTATTTTATATAGGAGAGTACAGTCAGGTTTTTTTACGCGGATTTTGAAATTTACGCGGTTTTCATTAACGCGTTTTTTTTTTAAATTTACGCGGTTTTCATTTACACGGCCTGTATCCCCTGCGTGAAAAATCTGAGTGTAATTGCATCGGAAACAATCACATTCCCAGCAGAACTTTTTGTTTTCTAATTTCAAACACTTTTGTTTCGTACTGCACACAACGGAAAATTTTAAAACAGAACTTACCGTCCCAGCAGCAGTTGAAGCGGGTGTTCTTTTTCGATTCACATTCAAGCCATGTCTTAAGCGTTACTGGACTTAAAATTGTTTTCCCAGTTTATCCAGTCAGAATATCTGTCCTACCCTATGTATTTAAAACACAGTTCCAATTGCGTTTTAAAGTATACAACAAATAGAACGGTTGGGGATACTAATTTAAATTTTAAAATAAATCTGTTTTGAATTATGAAACAAACCGCTGTACTGAAGATATAATTATGTCAGTCCTATTACCACATAAAACACCTATATAACATAAAACGCTGCAGAATTGATATACAATGTTTACACTACAATTACAATTAATAATACAATGTTTACACTACAGAGTTATAACACGTTTTAATAATTAGCAACAAGAAAAATGTCACCAAGATAGCATAAAAACCCGTTTTAACTGGTAGTGCGAACGTTGCATAACAATGTAATTTATCAAATAATTTCATTTTTTCCACCACTAATCGATCAAGAAATACTAAAACTTAAGATTGTTTACTTAAGTTCATTGGTACATTATTGAAAATTTAAATGGAAAATGAAATTTCATATTTCATGGAGAATCTGTATATTTCCGTTGGCGGGCGTGGGCTTCCTCATCACAGCTCTCAATATGGAACTTTTCTTTTGAATATATTTTCTGGACAGACCAGCCTATTTTTATTAGATGGGTCAGCCAAATAATGCCAATCACCTAGTGAGATACTTGATTAATTAATAGATTACCGTTAAAAGACCTTCAATAAATTATGTTTTGATGGGGAGGGTATATAGCAAATTGTAACATATGAAAACAGGCGAGTGAACAAGAACGTGAGTCGATATGTGTGATAGATAAAATTCATTTGCACGCTCTTGAAAAAAGCTACATTTTTAATGTCACCGTGGTCGTGTCCTGTACACAACCCTTTAATTTTTTTTTCCAAATGTGCAAAGTTGTTCGATCCTATTGGTTTACTTTTTCCCATTCTTGTGTTGGCGAAACAGTTGATGCAGCGCACATGGTCACTCAAAATTGATTGGGACTCTCCTCTGGAAGGAGATCTGTTGGCAGATTGGCTACGTTTTAGTGGTTCTCTAAAGTCCGTGAATGAAATTAAAGTTCCAAGACCAGTCATTACTTTTCAATATTTCCATTTACACTTGCACGGTTTCGCTGATGCCTCGGCATTAGCTTATGGGGCTTGTATTTATATCCGTTGCATTGGCTCCGAAAATGAATGCTTTGTTCGCTTGCTATGCAGCAAAAGTAAGATCGCTCCTCTACAGAATATGACGATTGCTCGAAAGGAGCTATGTGCAGCACTGCTGCTCTCAAGGTTAGTCCGCAAGGTGTTTCTCATTCTCCAAGCCAGTATTTCAACCGTTTACTTGTGGTCAGATAGTCAAATAGTACTTGCTTGGTTGCGAAAACCTCCCGCAATGCTTCAGCCGTTTGTTCGAAATCGTGTCACAGAGATTGTCCGAGACAATCAGCACCATCAGTGGGGTTATGTGCGGTCAAAGGAAAATCCAGCTGACGTGGTATCTCGAGGCCAGTCTCCTGATCTATTGAAAAACAACTCTTTGATTCCGAGCTTCCGGACATGAAGTCTTCTTCTGTTATAATGATTAATATCCTAAACATCGATGATCTTCCGTTGTTTAAGCGCTTCATTAACTTTCGAAAGCTCCAGCAAGTTTTGACTTATGTTCAACGCTTTATCAGAAATTGTCGCGAGAAGGTCATTGAAAATCGTATCATAGAACCATTACCAACAATAGCAGAGCTCAGAGCAGCATTACATACGATCGTAGTACTAATTCAACATGAGGCATTTTTCGATGAGGTTCAGCGAGTAGAACATGGTGAACCATGTAAAAGAATTGGTAATTTAGGTCCCTTTCTCTACGATGAAGCATTGAGAGTAGGCGGTAGGCTTCAACATTCTCGCTTGCCGGTGCAAATGAAACACCAGTACATACTGCCAAAGTATTACATAACTGATCTTATTATTCGTGCATACCACGAGGAAAATTTGCACGTGGGTCCAACAGGTTTTCTTTCCGCCATACGGCAACGTTTTTGGCTATTGGGATCCAGATCAGCTGTTCGAAAAATTACAAGAAATTGCGTTCAATGTTTCCGTTCACGGCCCAAGGGTGTAACACAATACATGGGCAACTTACCACCAGCCCGGGTCACATGTGGAGCCCCTTTTGAAGTTACCGGGGTAGACTATGCAGCACCCTTTTTGGTGAAACAAGGAGCTAGAAAACCTGACGTCGTAAAATCATACATATCAGTATTTGTTTGTTTATCGACCAAAGCTGTCCATCTTGAGCTTGTTTCGGACATGACTACAGTTGCTTTCATAGCAGCATTGCAAAGATTTATTTCTCGCAGGGGAATTCCTCGTGAAATTAATTCCGACAATGGTACTAATTTTCGGGGTGCCAAAGCAGAACTGCACAACCTTTTCAAGCTATTCCAAGATCAAGCTGCCGTGAAAGCTATGGGTTCTTTTTGTCAATCGAAGGATATAAGATGGAACTTCATACCGCCAGAGGCACCAGAATTCGGAGGCCTGTGGGAGGCGGCAGTAAAAAGTACAAAATATCACTTGAAGCGAATTCTGAAGAAAAATCCATTAACATTCGAAGAGTTCAGTACTCTGTTAGTGCAAATTGAAGCAATACTTAATTCACGTCCCCTGTTTTCCCTTTCCGATGATCCTGTCGATGATGAGGTTATAACACCATCGCACTTTCTCATTGGGCGACCAATCAATGCCATTCCAGAACCTTCATATAACTCAATTAAAGTGAATCGTTTAAGCCGATGGGAGCATTTGCAATTGATGAGAGAGCATTTTTGGAAATCGTGGGATCGGGATTATTTAGTAAGCTTACAGCCAAGAGGAAAAAACTATCCGAGTCCCAAATATTTTCCCGGGTCAAGTTGTTTTGCTGGAGGACAAGAATTTACCGCCACAGCAATGGAGTTGGCCAGAATAGACCTTTCTCGTCAAAAAATTTTATATGCAGAACAGCTTCCGTTTTCATCGCTGGATCGATTCTGAATACTGTCACGTTAATTTGGTGTCTCTAACTATTGAAAAAATCAAAAATTCTTCTAACTGCCCATTTTACTCTGTATTCCCCTGTCCTGTTTTACCTCGATTCTCTATACTTTTACACCATTTGGATGAACTTCGAGTGGGAAATATGAAATAAAGTTACGGCGGGTAGCTTATAACAAAGTTCCAGTAGCCTACCGCTCGCCGGCATCTATTTTAATCTGGCTATTCGCCCTTTTGTTTACTGGGTATGAACTCCAAGAGTTCATTCCAATTTGTCAAAAACATTGTTTTGACGTAGATGAACCCCAAAGCAGTGTTGCAGAATATACCGATTCATCGATATCTAAACCGATTTTTAATTTCAATACCAATAAAGTTACTAAAATACAGATTAATTTTTTCTTACCAAAAAATAACGATTTTCATATAATGCGATCAATTAATATTACGTATGGCCCTTTTTAGAAAATGTCTTCACATTTCCACATCAAATCATCCGGAAATTGATTCAGCAATCTGCCAGGTTACTATCAAAATTTCAAATGAAGCTCAACAACCGATTCTGAAATCGATTGAGCTCGGTAGGTTTGATTACATAACATTAGAATGATCTATTATTTAGAACCAATAATTTGCAGGTAACTTTTGGTTAGCATACATCTTCACACCGATAAATACCTATTTTTTATTTAGAACTATACCGATATTAGATTTGTTCCAGTACCAGTAGAAAGTAGAAGTCTTCAGGA
This sequence comes from Topomyia yanbarensis, assembly GCF_030247195.1. Lineage (NCBI taxonomy): Eukaryota > Metazoa > Arthropoda > Insecta > Diptera > Culicidae > Topomyia > Topomyia yanbarensis. The sequence continues at coordinate 93,709,236 of NC_080670.1, read as the reverse complement.
GCAAACAGAGAGAAAATCGTTCCTATGTTCTCTTCTCTTTTTTTTTCTTCCGTTAGCAAGCTGGAGTAGAAAGCAAGTATTTTCTGCTTCTGTTTGCTCCGGAGCAACTTCTGTGTACTATAGAACAAACTTATTATACAAAACCATCTGACAACGCTGCTCTAAAGTGAAAAGTGCTCTTCAAACATCGATGACATCTTTTTTGTTTTTTTTTCCTGTTTTCTCTACCTATCTGTTATGTTTTTCATCCTGCCAAGGAATCCAAAAACATCAGCTGTCTCCCGTTTCCCGAGAGTTCGCCGACCAGTGTTGCTTTCACACTGAAGAAAAAACTACAGTTTAACTTCACCAGGCACAATCATCAGAATGAGATGCAGGAAAATATTTTCATTTTACCGTTCAGTATGAGAAACATTTTACAAATGATAATCGTGTATGCCCAAAAGGTATTTGTGCGGATCTGCGAATTCGGTTTTTGTGGAATAATTCAACCAAGGATTATGATGTAGCACCGGTGGAGAGTAAGTCCAATCATACGGCTTCATCCCACCCCAGCAGCAGATGAGCGCTGGCGAATGTTCTCAGCCACCTGGAGAAGGAGGTTCAGCGCGGAAGAAATGTTACTAGACATCGCCGATCTGGTGTCTGGCCTTTTTTGATAATTTCATAGAGATTGGGTGTGCAGATGGGCGGTTGGAGTTCTGGGAGGAAACGACTGGTAACTTTAAGGTAAATTATATGGAGTCACTTGTTTTTTATTACAACTATTGACGGACGTTTCATTGCAGGGTATATATGAAGCCGAAAACATCCACAACAATGGGGTAACTAACATAAAGCTCGCCGGTGACAAAGTGATAGTCGCACGGTTGAGTGGACGAATCGATTCTCTGAGACTAGAAACGTACACGCAAGGTTTGCGTTGGGATTTACGTCTGCATATGGGCGAAGTAAGTCCTATGTTTCAAGCAATTTTTTAAGCTCACGTAGGGCGCAGAACAGACAGATTTTATTTGTTATTTTGAAATACTGCATATTCTAAGTCATTTAATTTTCAGTCTGAAATAAGTATGTCATCAAGTGCCTTAATTCTTATTCTTTTTCAGCCCACGTACGCACCGGTTCGGCAGGAAGCATTAGTTTATTTCAGCAATCCGTCCACAGCGTTGCCAGCTCAGCATAACGCATCCGAGGAGGAGCTTCGATGTATTCTGGAGTTTCATCAGCAGGGTTACCGGTGACATGTTTGGCGGGCGGTACAGTCATGATTGGCAGCCAGGGCCACACTGTTAAAGTGTTCCGACTCTATAGCCACCTATTGCAGTTCACCCTAAACGGCCATTGCGGTCCTATCAGGCAGAGATGGGCGCATCTGGTCGTCAGGATGGTGTGCTATGTGTGTGGGGCTTGAACTAGAACAGCTCCTACAAGACTGGTTACGAGAGTGTTCAGCAGGCCGTTGGTAAGGGAGTGGATAATTTTTATAGTGTCGATTATTGATAACAGGGCCATTTAATGGCGCCGCAATTAAATATTGAAAGTTATTAAATACATTTTGATAATAAACAAGATTTCTATTTACATTGCTTTCAATCAGATAATTTATGTTAGAACTTGCTTTTCCTCTTCTATTTTCCCATTACCGCCTGCAGTGACCGCGTGGATGCTTTCGGTCACGATAGAATCATTAATTTTTCCTTTTCGCCTGCTACCATTCCTTGACCTTTCGTGCAGCTTCTTGTGTCCCATCAAATGACTACGTTCAACGAATCTTTTTCCACACTATTCACAGCCATGGGGTCGTTCGCCAACATGCCTGCGATTATGCTGGGTCAAATGTGCTCCTGCCCGCAAAGGTCACATTTGTACGGGCGTTCGTTTGTATGGATTTGCATGTGCCGAGTCATGTGAGAATATTTTTTAAACCCGCCACCAGACTTCACATCTGAATTCTCGATCTTTGCTGTGGATAAGTTTGTGCTGCGTAAGTTCTTTAGATTCAAGAAACTCTCTACCACAGATGTCGCAACTAAATATTTGATCCGCAAGATTCATATCGATGTGAACACGCTGGTGACGTTTCAAACTGCTGCTTTCTACGTAGCCTTTGCCGCAGATATCACACTTATACGGACGCTCGCCAGTATGCATGCGCATGTGGCGAGTGAGTTCAGCACTAGTTATGAATTCTTTGCCACAAATATCGCACTTGTGCGATCTCTCACCTGCATGGATAAGTCTGTGTCGCGTGAGACTACTGTTTTCGGTAAACTTCCTACTGCAGATATCGCAAATGTAAGCCTGATCTTTATGGGTAAGCCGGGGCTGATCCAATTGCTCAAAAGTGAAAAATTCTCTGCCACATATCCGACAACGGTGCCGTCGTTCGCCGGTGTGTATCCGTTTGTGCCGGCTTAGATTTATACCCTTGGTGTATGTTTTACCGCAAATATCACAGGAGTACGGTCGCGTGCCGGCATGTACGCGCTTGTGAACTGCCAGCTTTCTCTTCTTGGGGAATGATTGGTCACACATTCCGCACTCATAGGTTTTATCGATGGTTGTTTGCAGTACGGTGGCATGTGTGAAATTGTCACCTGGACTTGTTGACTGTGTTGTCTGTCTAGAATGAAAATAGGGAAAAGTGCATTCGATATTAATATTTTTTTTAAAAAAGCATTCTTATATATTAAAATCTCCGAAAAACGGGTTATGATCTCAAAAAATCTAACTTATTTTTGAAGCATATGAGTTCAATGAAGCGGAATAAGCATATCATAACAACTTACCGTTCACCTATCTCCACCTGACCGTCCTATCACATGTATTTTCATAGACCTGTGGCAGGCCGAGATGGGCGCATCTAGTTGCCATTGCCAGGATGGTGTGCTATGTGTGTGGGACACATTTAGGTTCACTAGTCGTATGGGACGACAATACTGGAGATGTAGCTCGGGAAGTCAGGCTTGACTGTTCCAATTCACAACTAAGTCCGAAGATTATGCTACCTGCCAGTGGTTCGGTAATTTGTGACTACGGAAATCAAATGTGAATCGTTCGTAATATCCATTACATGATCAAATGCGCTGATGGGTTAGGCTTTGGATTCGGCTATATTCCATCGTCATTGAAGCTAAATCATAGAATCATGTTAATTTGACAGACTGCAAGTGTTATTAGTAGTACACACAGCTAGCAGCCCAGCTAGTATTGTTCTTTCTGCTTGCAACCAACCTGGTTATATTGATGTCAATGCTAAATTCGCTGTTACAGCTGTATGATCGCTATACTGTCCCATTTGTTATGGGATTCGCTATTAACATGGGACAGTTATGCTTAGAGCACCAGATTCTAAAAGCGACCAATTTTGGCCAATCAGTGGAGACAAAATCACGCGTAACAATTAATTATAAATTAAATTATTGCTGAGTAATTTTTGTTGTACATGAATAAAACATATCTATTTTCTCGTTACCTATGGCTTACCATTTGAAAGGTTATGAGTTTATGTTGTCGCATTTTATAATCACTTATACTACTTTCAAGCGATCGATTTTCAAGATACGACTCGCACTTTAACCACCCCTTCACCGCGCCATCAAAATATAAATAAGTCATACTCCTAATGAACTAATATTTATTAAAACATTTACTAAATAAAACATATACCTGATAGTTCGTTTGCAAAAAACACCGAAGCACAGTGAATTGGTGTTAAAACTCTATCTTTGATCCTAGTGCTGTAGGATTTTGCCAACATTTATACTATTTTCATTCAAAAAAGTATCACGTGTACACTATGTATATGGACTTCTAAATTTGGTAATTGTTACGAATCACACACGGCCTGGCCTTGAGTACAAGATAATAACTGCTTGATCTCCCACGAGCATGGTCCTGCCGGAGTGTTTGCCTTGCCCGATACCGGGGCAGCCTGTTCTCTTGTGAATCGGAACCGCTTAGCATTCCGATAAGGTTATGTCCAACGGTATTACCGATGGAGCCGATCGCTACACTATCAGCAGTAGCTGCGATTTGAGCAATTAATCCAGATGCCTGGTGGGGAGCTACCATTGGTGCAGCGACAGCCGAGTGTGACGCAGGCTGGACCATCGGCTAACTCGATTCAGGCGAGGTGGAGTGGCTGCAATTGATGCGGACCTATGAAGTGATGTATATAATTTCAAAGACATTTGCAACGCAATTACGAGAGATCATCAAAATGTTTCGTGGCTAACGTTGTAATTCAGCAAAAAAAAATGTTAAATTGATCGCAACAAATAAAATCGCTTTCTTCAACGAATCGTGGACAAGAAAAATCCAAATGCCAAATTTAACGGAACATTGCCTAATGACGTCAAATAAAATTAAATGCCTAGCGAGCTTGTTAATACAAGCTATTCGCATTTAAAAGCGAACCAAATCAAGTTTCTCATACTGTGGTCGAATACAAAAAATTCCAAGTCTATGTAAACAAGCTCTGCGAACTGTCAAAAATGTGAGGTTAAACATTTTCATCCAATGTTCATACAGCGAGAGGTTCATTTTAGTTTGTTTACATTGCGCTAATGAATTTTGTACTGCGATTCACCACTTCATTTACTGCGTTGCCAAGAACTTAAGTGAAAATATTCAAAGCAGTGCTGCCCAAACGCACATTTTAAGTCCCACCATTCTTGCTGAGGTGAAAAAAATATTCAACATTCTTGCATATTTCAAATTTTAAAAAATCATTAAAAAATCATGATAGCTCCTAAAAATCTCATTTTTACGGAAATGTTCTTATAAATGTGTAATCTTTCGATTAAAAATAAGAAAAACAGGTGTTAGGTCGGACGAGAAAGGTCTATTGTCACAGTGTACCCTGGACGTGACGAACTTGTAAGAACAGTCGATGTTCGCGTGGGTGAATCAGTGTTTCGACGACCTATTAATAAACATTCTCTCCTACCTATAGAAGATAATTTGCCGTCCAACCGGGATCCTGCGACCAACAAGTGATGGCCATCACTTGCCGGGGGGTGTATGTTCGCGATAGCGAAAATGACGCAACCTAACTTCCCAACGCACCACAACCCTACCAGCAAAACGCGCCAATTCGACATCTCCCTCCCTTTTTCCCGTTTGTATGCAATACTCAATCACACACTAACACCACGCAAGCCGCCAGGATAGTCTCCCACATTAGTACTATTCCCATTATCATATGCTACGCCAATATAACGAAGTCGCTGATTGGTGGAACAATCCAGAATGCTCTTTTGGATAGAGTATAAAAGCGTGTGCAGTATCGTAAAACAGTCATAAGTATTTTGTAATTTAAACAGTGAAGTCGAATAAACAAGTAAAACCCAGAGTGGAATATTCCTTTCCCATGCTGATCCCTGAGTATTGCAGCCATTGCTGCTCGTCTGCTCGCCGTGTGGTGTCTAGAAGATTTCATTCCACTGCTGCTCCATTTCCGCTCGAGTTCAGCTGCCGTAGGAGTTTGCCGCTGCGTTGAGGACCTGTCTGCTGCTGCACGTTTAGTCATGTTTGATCTGCAGCTGCTATCGGATGCCACTATTTCTCGCTATCTTCCGTCCGTAAAGAATTAAATTAAGCTCAAGTCCTTTTCAGGACTGGCCATCAGGAAGATAGACGATTGAAAAGCACAGATAGACCAGCGTCTCGTAGCGTGCAATGTCCCAGCAGAAGGTCTTCTGGCAGCGCGGCAGTGTTGCTGTTAGAGTGAACCGCTAGTCGTCCGCGTCTCAAATTGTCGATGTTGGCATGTGGAGCCAACAAGGTATCTGCGTTCCAAATTTTCGTCGTTGGCATGTGGAGCCAACAAAGGCTGTTCGGATTCTGAATGTCTTTGATGTTGTGGTGGTTTATTCGTGGGCTTGAGAGCAATCGGGAGGGCTGTCGATGTGTTTGGAGTCGGCAAAGGTGAATACTTCGGGACCAACGGTTTGTTGGTTGACTGTTTCTTTACCATCGGTTGTGGCTGAACCAACTTCGGTCTGGCCGGTTGTTTGGCGACGTTCGCATACGAAGCGTTTGCTTGATCGGCGGCGAGTTTTTGAACCAGAAGTTTTCTGTTCTGGATACACGATATGCCGGTGTGTACGAACTCACTACAATGACGGCATGTTTGTTGCTGTCCTTAGTACGACAAAGCTGTGCACTCATCGTTTATGGTGACAAAAGAAGGAATGTTCTTTTTCACCAGCATTTTGGCTACCCGAACTCCAGTCGGAATACCACCAAAAGCGTACTTCTCATCCCACAGGCTCTCGTGGAGCGAAAGTACGTCACCGTACGCTTGCAGAAACTTGACGATTATCTCGTCGCTAACGTCCTCGGAAAGATCGAACTGTTTCACTTCCACTGCCCCGTCCTCCATCGTTATTCTCAGTTTGTACGTCTTGCCATCGATCTCGGTTTCATGTTTGTTGTCGTGTTCTTGTACGATGGTTTGTGCTACCGATAGTTCATTGACCTTAACGAAGGCGCATCATAAGCTTCTGCTTGGTTGAATACGGACAACATGCTCCTTCTGCAATCCGAGAATCGTGTTTACGAAGCTGTGGAGCTCTTCGTAAGATGGTTTCTGCGGTAGATGCGCATAGTCTATGCGAAACGTTCACGTGGTCTCATTGCGTCACTGCGCGACGACCCGAATGTAAATTTGTGTAGGGCCGGCGCTGCCCAACCAACCTTTAATCGGGGAAAACTCGGTAACTAAAAAATAACCCGTGCACGACTTCTAAACGAAAGCAATACGCATCTATTCGTCTCGGAAGTTGAGCGCTAACTGAGCGGTTCGCAATGACAGGTCATTGCCGGTTCGCGGTGACATTTGCTTTTTTTCACTTTGCACGTCCCGTCCCAGGTTATAAGTTAGAAAAATTTCAGTCAGAAGATTCGCACAAATGAACATTTTTGCACTGATAAATTATCAAGTTCCTCCAGACAACTTGGAAGTGTTCGGTGATTATTTCTAGCGGTTGTAGATAGAAGAATGAAAAACAAAATTCGTTTTTTCGAAATAATGTTTGGCTTATTTCAATGGATTATTACTATATTGAACAATAAATAGGCGACAAAAAGTAATCCACAAACAACAAGCCATAACTTTTAAAGTATTCAAAATAGATATTTGAAGTCTTCAGTAAAGTTATTCGCAAAAGTAAAAGCTACAAATTTGCTGAAGGCATCATTTCGATATAATCACTTCTAAGAAATTTTTTGAAGATATCTCACTCATAGAGGGATTATTCAGCAAAAGCACAATACCAAAAGAACGGGCATATTGCCTCCATTAAATTCTCCGAAGATACTTTTGACCTAAAATTAGCAGTGTTGCTAAAAGAGCGAGAAGCCAACACATCCTCCTCGTTCGCCTGCGAGCGCGAGACTCACACTGTATGCTCCCTACTGCTGTACACACGTTTTCGAAGAACTCTTAAATGTGTGACAGTCAGCACGAGCGGCAATTATGTTTGATTCATGTGAGTTATCTGCCTTCGCTATAAGCTCGTGTGTCACTCGCACTCTTGTCGGCTCGCTAGATATCAGCTCTAACGACGAGTGGGTTCCCATGACGGGACTCCTCAGCTGCGAGTTTTTGCTGCATGCCACCCACTCCCGTGTGCTAAGCACTCTTTACAACTCTGAAGATGTTTATTAGAACAGCACGTATACACTCTTTTAGCAACTGGGAGCGCTCGTAAAGGAGCCAAGGGATCAGGTACGGCATTCTGATGAAATCCTAAAACAGCGCAAGCAAAAACTAACTAAACTGACAGTGCGCGCGTTCGCATTAAATTGTCATTGCATACATACGTTATCTGTCTATACAAATTTATGCCGGTCGTATTTAAAGAACAAATTAAATATATTGTTTTTCATATTTTTTAAAAAATATGTGATCAAATTATAAGTGCGGTGTCTTAAATAAAACTTGTCTTTTAAGGGGCGTCTGCTATAAAGTGCTCAAACTGAATGTAATTTTGTTATACGATTTTGATGGCAAGGTGACAATGGACCTCTCGTTAAGGATTATGTATACATTCATTATGAATGAAAAATTTTCAGTCAGGCAAAGCCACACATACGAGGTTTCGGAGAGAAGACGTTGAACCCTTTCCATGCCGAGAAGTGCCGCGGCGGACATGATAACTCTTGATACAATTGTCTGAAATAGGAAATTCAATAAAAAAAATTAAAACATTGACTTGTAGTTACTCGATGAACCAAAAAAAAATATATAACAGTTGGAATTTCGGAAAATGCCATAAGAATAACCGAAAAATAAAATTCGTTCAATTTTCTTCAAAATAACGAAGATTTTTGTATTCCATTTTCCCTTAGTTCATCGACTGACTACACATATTATGCATTCTCATAAAAACTGTTGTTTTCGTCAAGAAGAATCAGTATTACCGAAAACAATGTTGTTCAGTCAAGTTCAAATCTCAATTAGTACAAATTTATAAAACTTTCTATATATTTGTAGAAATTATCTAAATCCAAGATTATGTGTATGAATAAGAGAAGCAAGTGAATCACGATAGTAGGAATTAGTTCAGAGATATTTCGTTTCTTTAGTCATTTTGATTTTCATTTAAATTCAGCATCTTCAAAATTTTCATTTTCGGAATTCCACCAAAACGCTCAAAGCGAAATTATTTTCATTTAAAGTTTGATTTTATCAATTACCTTAACTATTCTAATTTATCATCCCACATCCATGCTTTTCGTCAAATTTAAATATTGAATCATCCTTTACACTATTTAATTACGATTGAAAATAACTTTTTTTATACTTAATTCGGCAAAAAAACCCATTCGGGAAAATACCAGCCGGCCAAACAAACCCGGACCCTAGTTAATTCGCTATCTGGGAAAAGCCAGCGTGAGAAGTTGACGAGCAAGTAAAAATTACTATTTCAATGTTAGTATTGCTTGTGGCACAAAAACTCGATTCGAACCGTATTACGCACTTAACATTCTACTAATCAATTTATCTCGAAGACTGGTTAGTTCGGCTGGCCTATCTGTGAGAGTACCATCTCTATAACTTCAAATACATGTGTTTTGGCAGCTCGCAGTTTTCAGTAGCAGCTTTATTACTCACACTTTTAAAGTGCAGCGTTCAGCTTAGTGGAAAGTGCGCAAAATCATTCACTGGAGATTTCTTCTAACATAGTCTGCTGGCTGTATCAATTTGGGACTGTGAACGAATGCTTTAGAGTATATAACGCACGCTGTACTTTTCTTACAGCTGATAGATTTCAGTCCGTCGTAATTTGGAGGACAGATAGCGTATGTTGGAATTGGTCACGAAATTTTCAACAAATTAAGTGCTTATGTTTAGAAATTCACTTTATGACGGTAGTCGATCTCCTACATACATATTCTCTAGAAGCCAATGTTTGTTAATGGATTTGAATTTTTGTAGTGAACCGCATTAAATGCGTTTATCTCGAAACCATGTATTTAATCCGAATATCAAGCACAGGTCTTGATTCATATTAATGCAAAATGTACCAGAAATGGTCATAGATGTATACTACCCATGATTGCATATTTGTCCCGTTTTCTATGGGATGTCCTATCTTTATGGGACTGACTTGCGATCATAGGCAGTATAAGTCATAAAGATTTTATAAATATTGTTAAAATAAACAGGCCGCGGATTTGAAGTTCAAAGATGGGGTTCGTGCAGGGGTCGACGCGAGCCGCCATTTTGAATTTTGGAATGATAAAAAATCAACTAATTCAGAAATTATACACTGAAAATATAAATTCGTAAATGGAAAAAATGATCGTGCAATGCACGAGTTCATTCGTCATTTTCTGCAACGAAGTATTTTCGTGCATTGTAAATAGTAGATTTCGGTCATTTCATTCACAAATTTTATTTTTTTTTGTATTTTGCATATTAAGTGTACATTGTACGATATCGAAATTATTTTTCGTGAATGAAACGAAATGGTGTTATTTAAAAAAAGGTTTGTGTGTATTACTAACAATTTCGTTGTTTGCACGAATTTATTTTCGTTCATCTTAGAAAAGTTATCGTGTTCAATTATAAATAGTTTCTTTTTATTCGATCTTTTAAGATCGATATTTGTATACCATGTATTTGTATTTGTATTTTTTTTAATTAAAGGGATCGATCTGGCAAAATGAATTTTATTTCAAACAGCTTTTTTTTATGAAAATTAGTTTCACTCTTGTAGCAACTATTCAATTCGATATTTTACGAAAATTATCTGCACAAAACAAATTCTTAGCGATTTATGCATATATTCTTTCAGTGACATAACGTGAAGCCACATAATTCCGCGTACCTAAGGCATGAGTAAAGCTAAATTCGTTATGAAAAATCAATCCAAATTGTTAGAGTTATGCAATAAGTCCCACTGGCTAGCAATTTTATTATGTTTCTATGGAAAATTATAATAACAGGAGAATTTAAACAGAATTACACAAAATTACAAAAATGAAAGATGTGAACATTATTTAGTAGGATTCCAACAAAAGTGGAACATTTTCTAAATCTATAGAATTTTTTATTAACGTATTGTTCAAGAATGCGAAAAACTACCTGAATAGAATTTTTACTCAATTTTAGGGTATCATTTGAATAAGGTTTACTTAAGTAACTGCGGTGAATATAATTTCCATTGAACCACGGTAAATAATCTATCGTTTGAATTGTTTCTTTTTGCTATGTGTTCGAATTGTGGATTAATTCATTACATTTACATCATTAGTTTTAGATTGGATTGGTTTTTACACTGCAGTTCCCTTTCTTTCTGTTCTTCGTCAAAAGTTTTTTTACTTGCTCGTTTTTATCTGTTCTGTAGCTTTTTATTCAATCTCACTTCTCTTTTTTCTTTGTAAATTTATTTCAACATTTTTTTCTTCCTTGTAACCTCATCGAAATATTGCTGATAGACTAGTCGCAACAAACGATATATATCCTATCATATTGTATTGGAATTTACGTTTGCTGGTTTGTGACAAGTTTTATCAAAGGATTTTGCGATGTTCCCGGTTCAGCAGGTTCTGTAATCAAATTTCTTCCAGTAATCGTTGGAAGCAGAAGTTTTGGAAGATTCGTACTAAACCAAAAACATAAAAGAGTATGGGTCAGGTACATGTACTCTTTTATCTCCCTGGTTTAGTTCGAATCTTTATCACAACTCCGGCTCAATGTTTGAAGACAGGTTTGGTACTCTTCCAGATATGTTTGAATATCGCTGAAAGAAACCTTTTATCCATTATTTTCCCGGAGTTTTCGCAGCTTTTTAGATGAAATGGTCGGTGTTAAGCCAGACTGGACTATGTGACAAAATATTTATTTCGAGAAAAACGAGTTTAAATTTTGAATTGCAGCATCCTCTACGTTATAATTATTTTTTGCCATGATTCTTGTTTATGGTTACATATTTCAAATCTGGCAAAAGTTGAATGTAGCTGAAGCAATTCTTTATCCAATATTTTCATTATCTCATTTTTTGAAGTTTTGCGACCTAGTCCGGTCTGACTTAACACCGACCAAATGTCCTTGCCGGATCATAAGCAATGGTTTTTGACGTTTTCTAGAGTGTATTATATGTTTTTCTTGTTAGCTGAGACTACAATTTTTAAGAGCGGAATTGGGTTCGCCTAAATTTAGTGCACCTTTTTCCGCGCACTGTAATTTCAGCGATAATACCCTAAATAATACCTATTTATAAATGTGCTGGCCATTTTGGTCTTATGAATTGTAATTCAACACACTCTTTTTATTTTGATGTTTACAAGTTTGAAAATGAAAATCATACTGTCACATACTGTCTACATTATATATGAGCCACCAGAAAAAATATTTTTTTCTCAGTCGGTATGGATTTCTTTATTTGTTTATTTGTGGAGCAGGGAAAAGCCCGCTGGAGTGAAGCTCATTTTCGCCTCTTCTCCAGTAGGCATAAAACCTTCTCATCTTTTCATTGTCAACAGGCAATATGCTAACCCTAATGACAAAAAGCTTATTACTATATATAAACATAAGCAGCATATGTGTATGCCATGTTCAATTATTTTAACAAGCCTGCTTCTGCAATTTGACAAATAGCTCAGAGTGCGCGGAATTCTAAACTGCGCGGAATTATTTGCCTTCACGGTATTTGACAATAAAAACTGGATGTTCCTGTCATTTCATTATTCCACAAAAAATCTCAAACTTCAATATAGGTATTTTTGCGTTTTAATGCGACCGCATTTCATTCGGATGCGTTTATGACTTCATTGTACATCAAGTGAACCGATGAATCGAGAATTTCCCGCGCCATTTCCTTTTCCGCTATACCAGTGTCATATCAACCTCAATCCAGACTAAACATCAGCTTCCATCAACGTAAATGTCCGCCAACGCCACGTCATCATTCCATCAAGTTAAGTTGAATGCGTCTCTCGTTCACTCTTTCCGTACGTCAAAACATTGTGTGTAACGTGTTGTACCGGTGACGAAAGCCAGACGTATCGTGCGTATAAAATATCCGAATAAATTCATTTGCAGCATTCTTGGTCTACCACCGAAGAACGAAATGCGAGACGAAGCGAGAGCGCTGGCGACTGCAAGAGTGCGAGTGAAGGCGAACGCCTTTAAGAGTGCGTGTGGATACGAGTGGGTTAAAGAGCGCGAGTGGCTACGAGTGGGAGTACGGACGAGGGGGAGCATGGACGAGTGGGAGCTTAGGCGACTGAGAGCATGGACGAGTGGTAGCAGCAGTAGGAGTGAGCGCCAGTGGGTGGGTGCGAACGAAAGAGTGGGTTTCAATATGTGCAATTTGAGTGGCTTTTGGCCGACTGGAACTCGCAGAAATTCTACCCGGCTGGGGAGCAAACGAAAGAAAAGCATGTATGGAGAACACTCGGATACGAGTGTTGGGCGCAATGAGAACACGCGAATGAGAAATATAAGAGTTATTTTTACGAGTTCAGCAACACTGAAAATTAGCCGTTTTGGCGTTAATAATAGATTACATGTTTTACATTTCTTACAAAAGAAATGTATAGGATTCGCTCAAACTTTGAAAACTTTTTCCGAGGCCCGGAGGGCCGAGTCTCATATACCAATCGACTCAGCTCGACAAATTGAGACAATGTCTGTATGTGTGTATGTGTGTATCTATGTATGTATGTACAAAATGTCATGTAATTATCTCAGCAATGGCTGAACAGATCTTAATGAAACTAGTTTCAAATGAAAGGCCTAACGTTGCCATTTGACTCTATTATTTTTGATTTTCGATATGTTGTTCACTTTCTGAGATATGGGCAATTTTGTCAAGGTTTTTGCAAATAACTTTTGAACAATACAATATTGTCAAAAGCCGTGCACGAGCGGCGGAGATATTAAACATTTTGTATTTTTAGTCCTCGCTTACCAAATTCCACTAACTAAAAATGAGATTGTTTCATACAGAGTATTGCTTTACTGGTGTTTTAGGGGCAAAACTAAACCGATTTTGAATATCGGGGTATGAAAACACATCTACGTGATTCGAGGAATTCGATGTTGAGAACATTTTGTGAATTACCTTTATAATAAATTAACTATTTCTCAAAAATCAATATATAAGTTCACTTCAAAGACAAAATAATGTGTTGATAAAGAAACAGTGAGTTCTAGTATTTATCCCTTAGATTAGGCATTGCGTTCAATCATGAGGTAAATGTTGGATGGTATATCAATACACAGATCAACAAGTATTTCACCTAGTAGTGAGATAAAAGATTTCTCATATAATTATACTCGTGGCGTTACCGAAAGCAACAGTATGTTTGAAGCCCAAAAATCTAGCGAAAATTTAGCTCTTTTGCAAGATTTAGGTTATATTGGTTATGGCGCAAAAATTACTACTTACATTATCTATGATAAGAATGTATGAAATCAATATATCATAATAATATACCTATAAAAATAATGTCACTGCATTAACCATCATTTGCCATTCCTCACACGGGGGGCTCACTGGTGACCGATGACAATGAAAACAGAAGATAAATTCAGAGACGGATCTTGGCGGGAAATCGTGCCTACTTTGGACTCCGGAGGACGCTCCGGACGAACAAAATTCGCCGCCGCACGAAGTTGATTATCTACAAGACGCTGATTAGATCGGTGGTCTTCTACGGCCACGAGACCTGGACTATGCTCGTTGAGGACCAACGCGCCCTTGAAGTTTTCGAACGGAACGTGTTGCGTACCATCTATGGTGGCGTGCAGATGGAAGACGGAACGTGGCGCAGGCGAATGAACCATGAGTTGTATCAGCTGCACATTCGTTGTATTGGTACGAACTTTCATGAAAAATAACGGATCAAAGACCAAAAATATCCACAAATTAGATCCAGGAAAAGAAGTCTCCCAAAGTACCCACTCTCGATGGGGGATGCAACTACAATGTGTCTTCTAACTTATCGTCGTCCATATCTGGATATACTGAGTAGTTTGAACCATTTCTTTTTCACAGTATTGGTCTGTATAGGACTGATTTATCCATATTTCCTGCACGAGAATTCCGAACGAAACAATATGAAAGCTATATAGGGTTACCAAATGGGCTAAGAGTTTGCTGACACACTGAATGTCGACCGCCCCAAACTACCCTCCCCCTTTCAGTATCAGTAGATTATATCCTAACGAAAATAAATGAACAAACGAGTAGTTAATTTTGAAAAACAAATGATTTATTATCGCCTTTAACTATGATTTAATATAATAAAATAATCAATATTCGTTTTCATGCACATAGTTTTCAGTACCTACTGCTAATTTTCTCCGCAAGACCTACATTATGTGTTTGAAACAACGCGTTACTTCCTAAATCCTACATATTTGTTCACATTGCTCGATTGGAATCGTTGGTTTGGGTTCGATTGGAACTTTTAGTTTCATTCTTCGCGCATCTCAATATGTTTGTTATCTCTGGCCTAGACAAAGTTTCAATAGCTTATGGCTCGTTGGCGTCTATTTAAACCAGCATAGTCGCCTTTTCGTTTACTGGGTCGCCTCTCCAGTAAATCCAGCCCATCCAGCCAGAATACGCGTCAGAGTTCTGGCTGGCTTCTGTCGGAATTTTGGTTTATCCGCCGCTATTTACTGCAGTGAAAAACACTAACTCAAACATGAGTAAAATTTGTTAAATTGGTCAATATCAACATTGTAAAAGTAGCCATATTGACCAAAAATCTCGTTGGAAAGAAGTAAAGAATGAAAATAATTGAATAGTTTAATTCTCTCGTAATAAAATTGATCTGAAAGATTTCAAATATGCCTACCACGGCTTGAGACTAAAATAAGGACATTTGAAGTAAAATAAGGACGCTTTTCAAAGTCGCCGAAAATAAGGACATGTCCTTTAAAATAAGGACGGTTGGTAACCCTAGCTATAAGGATGAATGGAAAGAGACTGCATTACAATCAACTGAATGCACGGCTTTTATGCTATCGATATAGCCTAGATATTTCAAACTATTCACTTCAATGCAAATAAAAACTTTGAAATATCACCCTGTCTCATTCACGAATCGCATTCTCCTTGTCGTTCTCTGTTCAAGGGGCTTGAAAGCACATGTGGCCTTGTCTCACTTTACTATATTCAATTGCGCGTTAAAATACTGGACCAGTAAATTCTATTCTGTACATAAATCTTTTTTTCGGGAATATGTGAATAAGTAAACTTCGAATTCCAAAGCAAGTTGAACGTTCCAGGTTCCTGATAACTAATTAAGGTCCAACAATAAAGTAGAAACACCATATAATCTTAAAACGACGCCGTTAAGTAAAGAAGCATTTTTTTTTATTTTAATGGCCCGCCTCTCACCCCCGCACCAAAAGGCTCGCACAGAGAGCCCCCTGGTAGTGGACACATCAGTTCTCAGCGACAAAAAAAGGCAACACAAGAAGAGGAAACTATTCGCGAACACGCTGAGAACAAAAAAGACAAAAAAATATACGTGAAACTAACCGCCACAATAAAGATATTAGAGTTAAATGCAAGAAAAATAACTGCATCGAGCACCCAGTGGAACGATGTTCCTTTTAAGGGGCCCGCTACAGTATTTATGATAGATACAGAAAGTATTTTTTTTTCTAAATTCTAGTAGGTATAATTATTATTAGAATAATGCACGTAAAGAAAACTTTTTGGTGAATAACTAATTCTATGTTTCTAGAGGTATTGTTTGGATAAAACAAAGCTGTATCATCTGCGAAAAGACGTGGTGTGCCTTTCAATTTAAGTCTTCCTAGGTCGTTGATATAAAGAAGAAATAGTAACGGTCCAATATTGCTTCCCTGTGGTACTCCTATTTCAACGTCTCTGTACGAACTAGTTACATTGCCAATAGACACGCATTGAAGTCTGTTCGACAAGTAGCTACGAATTAGATTATTAGCTAAGCCTCTTATGCCATATCGTTCTAATTTTGCTGACAATATAGAGTGATCTAATGTATCAAATGCTTTTTTTAAATCCAGAAAGAGAGCACCAACAACTTTTCTCTGATCAATTTCATCAACAATAGACTCAACTAATTCAGTCATTGCAATCAACGTGCTACAACCCTGCCTAAAACCGTACTGAAAATTATAGATTATATTGTGTTTGATTGAGAAATCGAGTAACCTAGAGATCAACAATTTTTCAAGCACTTTATTAAATACTGATACTGTTGAAATAGGACGATAGTTGCACGAATCACAGGGATTTCCAGATTTGAAAATGGGAATTACTTTCGCAATTTTTAAACAATTTGGATATTGACCGGTGTCGAGCATTAAATTAAAAATTTGGGTAAGGATTTTTGCAAAAGCTACACAGTTGTTTTTCAGAATGTTAACAGGTATATTATAAGGACCACTGCTATGGATTTTCTTGAGACCGTTGATTATTAAAATGACTTCATTACCAGTTGTGGGACGCAAATAGATGGTTTCACGAATACGTTGAGTATTAGAAAAGGTATCTGCTGTGGGGCTGGTGGGTATATTATCGGCCAATTTTTTCCCTACATTGACGAAGTAGTCATTCATCGCTTCGCATACCGCGCTAGTCTCGTCTATTCTAATTCCATCGCATACTAAACTTATGGGATCTGTAGACTTGGAACGGCCAAAAATGTAATTAATGTGTTTCCAGAGTTTCGAATGAGGTGTGTTTGTAAGGATATTTTCAAAATCTGTATCTTTTTACAACGTTTTTTTCATTACATCAACTTTTTTCGTTACATGGCGAAGTAGGCTTTTGAGTTGTTCATTATTAGGATTATTTTTCACCCTTCTAAGGTAGTTGCTCTTAATTTTGATGAGTGTCCATAAGTCAAAGCTCATCCATGGACAAAATACACCTTTGCATTTAACAGTTTTAGAGACTGTCTTCGAGCACTGAGTTAGTAGGGAGTTGTATGTGGAAATGATTGTATTAAAGCACGAGTCTACGTCATTGGTTACCTGGAAGCTATTTATGAAATTTATGAAATAAGAATTAAGTTTTTCGTGGTTGACTATTGTTTTTGTTAGCCGTACTAGTTCTTTTTCTACAACAAATTTATAAGAAGAAATTATTTGAAGGTGGTCACTAGCTGTCGTAAAAACCGTGTCGCGAATCCATAGGATTCAAGAAGATTTAAGTATCTAGTTACAGCATTGTTATTCGGGCGATTTACTGGTATGTTAACGTCACCTACAATGATACATGGACGCGTATTTGAAGTTGTTGACAAAGCATATTCGACCTATTTAGCCCCTCTCTTTTTATTTCTCGTTTTAGAAGCTTTCTCTTGCCTTGTGGGACCGATCAGCTCCAGACTGCAACTATGTAACCGCCGTCGCACTTACCACTACGGAAACTGAAGCGAGAGCGACTCAAGGTCCGATGACTTTTGAAGGATTCCCCGCGGGTCCGAAGAATACCATCCGCCAATCCGACCTACTAGACTGAGGCGCTAATTGGTTTCGCTGATCTCCCGTTTGAGCGAAAGTTGCAAGTTTTGCTCTTCTCTCCCGGTCACCATCTACGCTTTCTCTCCCCTGTCCTTGATACAACTGCTTCTACAGCCCCCCTCTGAATATCTTGACCAAGCATAAGTCTCCGCTAAAAAAGTTCAAATTTGTATTCTGTATTCCTAGTTTTAGGATAGTTGTAATTTTACCTCTTTGTTAAAACTATTGTCCCCCATCTTGTAAATAGAATTGTATCCCTAGTCTTAAAACACATGCGAATTTTCTCATAAATATTTGTTCCCCCTTTTGTGTACCAAACTATATTGTTAGTTTTAAGATAAGTGTAAATATTTCCTAAAAATTATTACTATTGAATTCCTTGTTTTAAAATTTTTTCATAAAAAAAAATCTTTCGCCCCCTCTCTTGTATATAGAATCTTATTTCTAGTCTTAAGATAGCTGTAAAATTTTTCTTTTTTAAAAAAATATTTCAACATTGTAACCTCCTAGTTTTAAAATATACAAAATGTAAAAACAAAAGAATTTGGCACCGCCAAGCTAACGCATTTGTGCCTATCAAATAAACGAAATGAATAAAAAAAAAAAAAAAAGCATATTCGACCTTGTCTAGAAAATCTCCGAGGTCATAAGATGGGGGTCGGTATAGGCAATGGATATCATAGTAATTTCGATGAATGCACAACTCGATGTGAATATGATGAAAACCGTCAGTGGCAACACTCAGAACTTCCCTATGCCAAATATTTTTCCTAATATAGATTGCGAGTCCAGTTAGAATGTTCTCTGCAAGAAAAGATGCTATTGTATCCAGGAATATTGAAAATATCCTCATTTCCAGATTTAACCCACGTTTCGCCGATGACAACCACATCAATGATGTTACTCGAGTGATCTAAAGTTTCTAAGATATAATCGACCTTGCTAAGATCATTCATGCCTCGTATATTCCATTGCAAGATGTTAAGAAATTACCTGTTGTTTTTCGAAACGCTGTTATTATAGCTATCAAGATCATCATGCATAAAGTTTCTTATATCACCCATTGGTACGAGATGTAGGTTTATAAATAGCGAAAAATGAAAAGAGAACGTTTAATCTTTCGACGAAATATTAGTTCGCTTCCTTTTTGGGGAAGGAGAAATCTTCGTAGAATTATTGTGACAATCTACTGAATCCGAATTGTTCAAGTAATGGCCGGCTATGCGATTTAGGTCATTCCGATTTCGGATGACTTCATGTTTAGCCCTGTCATCTTTTTTAACAAGAACAACACCCCCTCTACCTGACCACATATTTAATATTAAGTTTTTCCTGACACTCGCGCATCTCATTTAAAATTTCTAAGCAAAGCGGTGTCAACTCATCTCTTATCGCAACATATGTAGGTTTACCATTAATCACTAAAGATTTATCGATTGTTGTAGATAACAGCCTTCCAAAACCTTTCTTTGCTGCGAACACCTTTTCCTTGGCTGCTTCGTCTTTAAAAATTACCCTAATAGGAACCAGGCTATTGGTTACTTTATTTCCTGGCGATAACCTTGAAGCAGACAAGACGGCATCACGGTCTAAAGGCAAACCAATGCAATTAGCAATTTTAATTACTATACCGACAGTCTTCATTGGTAAGGAAGGGGACTCCCAAAATGATCGCATTCTTAAAAAACGTTTCCCTTTATGGCTTTGTCCAAATCCATTTCTAGTTTGTTCACATGGATGGAAGCCCTAGAAAGTCCATTGCATATTTATTAGCCTTTTCTCATAAGAAGAGATTTTCAATAACATTTCAAAACTTTCTGATGCAATGGTTCTCAAATTCGTACAATCCGGTTTATTCATTCTTTATTCAAAAATGTTTTTAGCTTCAAATATATGACCATTTCATTTTAAATAATTATTTCATTCAGTATCTTTTCGTTTCGTTCATCTGCGTTCATTTTACTTATTTTATTCGTTTCATTTTTTGGATTCACTCTGATCAGTTTATTATTTTTGTGCATTTTACTCATATCATTCATTTAACTTATTTTTTCATTGTTTTCATTGTATGAAGTTTATTCATTTTTTCCAGTTTATTCATTTTGTTCAGTTTCTTCATTTTAATAATCTGCCTACTTTTTCAGTTTTAATCATTTCATCCAAATAATTTATTTGATTCAATTTATTTCTTTATATTAATTTATAACCTTTTTTTACATTTTATTCTGCTCATTTTCTTCTTTTTATTCAATTTATCACTTCAGCTCATTTTGTTTATTTGATTCGTTTGTTTTATTTATGCATTTCATTTATTTTTTACTTTATTGTTCATCCATTCTTTTTATTCATTTGATCCATTTCATTAATTTGATTCATTGTATTCACTGGATGAATTAAATCAATTTGATTCATTTAATTCATTTGATTCATATGATTCATTTGATTCATGTGATTCATTTGATTCTTTGGTTCATTTGATTCATTTGATTCATTTGATTCATTTGATTCATTTGATTCATTTGATTCATTTGATTCATTTGATTCATTTGATTCATTTGATTCATTTGATTCATTTGATTCATTTGATTCATTTGATTCATTTGATTCATTTGATTCATTTGATTCATTTGATTCATTTGATTCATTTGATTCATTTGATTCATTTGATTCATTTGATTCATTTGATTCATTTGATTCATTTGATTCATTTGATTCATTTGATTCATTTGATTCATTTGATTCATTTGATTCATTTGATTCATTTGATTCATTTGATTCATTTGATTCATTTGATTCATTTGATTCATTTGATTCATTTGATTCATTTGATTCATTTGATTCATTTGATTCATTTGATTCATTTGATTCATTTGATTCATTTGATTCATTTGATTCATTTGGTTCATTTGATTCATTTGATTCATTTGATTCATTTGATTCATTTGATTCATTTGATTCATTTGATTCATTTGATTCATTTGATTCATTTGATTCATTTGATTCATTTGATTCATTTGATTCAGTTGATTAATTTGATTCATTTGATTCATTTGATTCATTTGATTCATTTGATTCATTTGATTCATTTGATTTATTTGATTCATTTGATTCATTGGATTCATTTGATTCATTTGATTCATTTGGTTCATTTGATTCATATGATTCATTTGATTAATTTAATCATTTGATTTATTTGATTTATTTGATTCATTTGATTCATTTGATTCATTTGATTCATATCTTTAATTTTATACATTACATGTTCAGTCATTCGTTTTATTTTATTCAATTTGTTGGTATGGGTCAATTTATTCTATTAATCTTATAACTATTTCTAAATATAATCTTAATTTTTATTTAATAACCTAATCTAATTTGATTCGTGTATTTTATAATTTTGATTTACATTAATTTTTCTACTCATTTTATGAATTTAAAAACCTATTATTTAATTTTTGCTTTACTTTTTTATTTCGTTCGTTTTGATGATTTCTTCAACTTATTCAGTTTATTTGAGATTTTATTCGTGCAAGACTAGAAACTGTTTTCATCCCACCTCTAGTTGGGTGCCTACTTCTCGTGAGTTCTGCAAACTAATCCAATAGTTAAATGTGTAAGAAATGTCTTATCTCACTGCTAGGTGGATTAAAACGGTTTTTGGTCATATTTCTGGAAATGGGAAATGATAAAAATCTTTCGTCCTCATTTAATGTTAAATGTATCTTTTGATAATTGTTTAATGTTAATTTAATTAATGTTAATTTAATGTTAAATATATCTTTTAATGTTAAATATATCTTTTGATAATAATCCGACTTCAACAGTCTACAGCTTGTTCGAAAGGTATTCGTATAAGCTGCGTAAAAATATTTAAAGTGTTAATCTATGTTGTCAATTTCGGCAGATAATTTAAAAAAAACTGCAAAAAACGCCATTTTTACACATACAAACATTCATATCTTGGAAACTAAACATCAGAATCAAAAACAAATCAATAGCGTTCTTACTGTTTGATAGGTCGTTCATTTAAAATTGGTTTGGATAAGATCGGTTCAGCCATTGCTGAGAAACACGAATGAGAGTTTGTCCGTTACACACACACACACATACACACACAGACATTGTCCCAAATCGTCGAGCTGAGTCGATTGGTATATAAGACTCGGCCCTCCGGGCCTCGGAAAAGATCTTGAAAGTTTGAGCGAATTCTATACATTTTTTTTTATAAGAAATGTAAAACATTTTTCATGATAACATAAAATCTCGACGTTTCATGCATTTTAAAGATGTTTGGCATTAAAAAAACGAATTCGATTTCTGAAATTTCATGGGGTCTATTGCTCTTCCTCTAACCAAATAATAAAGAACCACAAAATTCATGTCAACATAAATTTATTGACGACATCATTCACACGCCCTTACCCACATCTCCTCTAATCCTTATTTCTCCAGACCTCTTTTCCGTCTCACATATCTCTGTCTTCATTTTCTCCTATCCGCTTCTTCTGCACTTCTTGCTCTTTACTTCATCTTCCCTCGCTGCTATCGGTTTCCTCTAACCTTCCTCCTAACAATTTCGTTAATGGAACGTACTCACGGTCTAAATCTTCCAGGCGCGAAATGCCCATAAGCAACCGTACGACGACGATGACGACGTGTGCATAATGACACTTTCGATTGTGTCTCTGGAATAGAAACGCCCTGCCCGCTGGCGATAAATACTCCCGCTCCAAACAGCTACTCGATCCTTAGGGCCACCGTCCTTCGGGTGCTTGACTCGCAACCGCTCCGCGCAGGCGTTATCCTCACGGCCAATTAACTCGTTCTCAAGGGACCAGCGCTGTTCGTGCGATCGGTCGACTCGTCCTTCGGAAGTGGAAAGCTATAATAACGTGACGATCAATCCGCGTCGATCAGCTCACGACATGTGAAAGAACCGAACAAAGAAAAAACGCCCCTTATCTTCGGGGCGCTTTGTCAGATGTATGGTTCTTGCAATATGTACGCGTTTCAAATCTTCTTTCAGGTCCTTTTTCAATTTTCTTCTGTACGTCCGACACGTGTTCTGTGGTGAGGTTGGGTTTTTCTTCTGTTCGATTAGTTTGCAACGGCCTCGTGGGTTCCGTACCGCGGATTCCTTCCGAAATGTCTGCTGATCGCCCGGGAAAATCTATATCGTTCGATTTGCCTATCGTCGACGTGAATTTCGTGTCCGACACTCCTGTCACGTACGCGCCACTTCGTTCTGCGGGTCTTTAAACTTGCCACTCGTGAATTATGTCAAAGAGGATTCCGGGCAAACCTCCGCACGGTGTGAAGCTGTCCCTCCAAATGACGTCCAACAAGTTTCTTTTGATGACTTGTGTTGCAGCTTTTATCCTAGCGGAAATGTGCTTTCTTTTTCTTGCCTTTACTCGTCGTTTGACGTTTCTCGTGTCGATGTATTTGTTTGTTCTTTGGTATGGGATTTTTTGCAAAGGGCGTGTGAAATTTATTAATTTTCAAAGTGTGAAGTGTGCTTATTATTTGCAACTGAAGCGTGCACACAAAACTGAACGCTACACAACTTCACTGTAGGGATTGAATTTTTCATGAATCGGTTTAAACTCGATTCATGAAAAATTCTAAACTTTCACTTCTATTAAGAAGTTTTCTAGAGACTGAACTGATCTGGTAGTTTAGCTTGAAAGAATTTCAAGACATACTAAACGGCACATAATTCCAAACTAAATTTACGCAAGTCGCACCACTTGCCAAAGCGGGAGACTAAAATCCAAAACTCATACTACATTATAACGACAGCGTTTCCTGTCAGACAAATTGATCAGACACTAACGAAATTTTGGCAAATGGTCTCTAGAGAAGTTCTTGTCCATCGTCTCTATGCTAGCTGTCCCACAGGGAAACATTCAAAAAGATTATATCTTGTTATAACTAAAACTAGAATAATCTTACACTAACGAGATAGATGTTTGACGATAATTATTGGCTAAGTTTCTTAAGGCTAGGACATTATCGGTGAAACGATTTCCGTAGCTGCCTATGTTCGTGCTTTACAGCATAGTGACCGACGAAAATCGGATGCATAGCTGGCGTAGTATTGTCAGAAAAGAGTGCATTTCCTCACTCACAATTTGCATGAGCCCATGAATAAGGGATAATTTCAAGTTACCTTGAAATGTGCCGCGCCCTCAGTTCGCGTTACTTTTGGGTGACCGTTTCATGCAAATGTCTGTACTACTACGAGATTCTTAGAGAGACCTTTTATTTGACAGTTTTGTGAGATTACGATACACGCTGGACATGGGCGATACTTATCAATGATACAGATTCAGTCAGCACACCTTCCAGGGCTTATTATTGTTTGATTTTGCGAGCCGAGCTCTTCGTAACTGGTGTCGTTCATTGCTAATGATTTTGCTTGGGCGTTGACAAATCTATGATTGCTGCCCGTCATGCTGTGCGATTTTCCAGGCTCGGCCAACGGTGATTGCTACAAAGTGGGTTTTGTTTGCATCGTCCATAGAATCTCTTGCCTGCATAGCTTGGTGTTGCATTTGTCTCATTCTGGCAACGATTCTGGAAGAACTCTTGCTTGACGAGAGCGCGAAAGTGGTTTTAAACTCCAGAGCGTTTTATTCCTCATTCATCAGTGACTTAGCTGCCTTAAGCTGTAGTTCAGTGTATTCGAGCTGCTAACCGCGCGGTTTGTATGTCTGCTGCGTCTAGAACTTCTCAGTAAAAGCTTGTTGAGAACTGCTCCGCTAAACACTGAATGCCAATAGTGTTACTGTTGTCCTGGGAACTACAGCGCCGTGCCGTGTTTTTGCGTACTGAAATTATGCACTGCTCCGTGTTTTCTTCGTACTTTCTGGTCCTCCTCTCTTGAAGGCTACATAGCTTTATAACAGCGTGAAGCTCTGGGTGTTCTAGAGCTACATTCGGCCGTGACTTTACGATGTTTGGCCGACTTTACTAGCAGTTGTTTCTTGTCTCTGCCAGCCGTGTTAACGTGTTGTCAGTTCCTTCCGATCTCTGGCTACGGTTCAAATTCCAGACTAAGGAAGTCCTACCCCATCCCTCGTGTCTCGACATCGTCTGGCTGCGACTACGAGTTGTCTTGGGCCTTCCTGGACAAATCTTCGGGCGAAACTGATGCTGGCTGATGTGCCAAGGTGGGGAGATAGTTTTAATAAGTTGTTACTCGCCAACACTTTGACAGAAGCACGATTTATCCCGATCGGCAAACGGTTTTTCTGGAGTACTTAACTCATTGTTGACAGGCTGAACCTGTGGGCATAGCTGAACTTTGATTCTTTAATCTGCCTTTATATCCTTCGCATGATAGCGACCTTGCTTGCCATCTGCTACGTCTTCCAACAGGTAGATGTTCTTCCCGATCATCTGTTTCACCATGGCTGGTACGAATTTTGGGTCCAGCTTTTTATTCACTTGGTCTGCCTTGGAGGATTGGGTAAATGTGCGTCTCCAAACCAGGTCTCCGATCTTGAAGTCGACTTGACGAGTGCGTAAGTTGTAACGCTGCTTAGACTTCTCGTGATTTTTCTTTATCCTTTGCAAGACGAATTCATGAATCCTCTTCAATGTTGATAGGCGCATCTCTTGAGCGATCTTTGGGTCTTCTGGAGTATTCATCTTTGCTTGCGCGTAAAGGTCCGTGTGAAGCAGAAGATCTCTCCCAAAGTTCGCAAAATGTGGACTAACTCCTGTTTCGCGCTGTTGATTGCTGCCATTATCGCAGCCAGCTTCTCGTCCCAATCTGCATGATCCAGCATCATCCAGAAGTGCACATATGCAGGTTATTAGCACGCGGTTGACCCGTTCTGCGTGTTCACCATGGGCGAATAGAATGCGGTTTTCATGTGCGCGATGTTGTGTCGCGACAGAAATGACTTGAAAGCGATGGACTCAAACTGCCGCCCATTGTCCGAGAGAATGATTCTTGGCCGCGAAAACTTCAAAAAGACTTGCTGTTCCAAGAATTCCACCATTTTACCAGAATCTGCGCTGCGCATTGGATGAGCGATGACCTACTTGGTTATCCAATCCACCACGACTAAGAGCACGGTGTTACCGTGCTTTGAGCGAGTCAAGGGACCCACAAAGTCAACTGATACGAGTTCCCAGGGTATTCTAGCTGGTTTTAGCCCGCCCATATTCGGCATCATGGTAGTGTTAGGCGCTTTGCTGCTTTTACAAACAGCGCAACCTCTGACGTATTCACCTACATGTTCTCTCATTTTAGGCCAGTAGAAGTGTGCTTGAATTTTACCCAATGTCCTATGAAAACCTAGATGACCTGCCATCGGTTCGTCATGGTAACGTTTTATGATTTCCGCTCGATTCCCAATGGGGACGACTCGTTTCCATTTATGTGCCTTGGCTCCGCTTGATTCGTTAAAAAGACAGTTTTTGTAGATCTCGTTGTTCACTAGTCTGAAGTAAGGGAAGTCTTCTCCTTTGGTTTTTATTCTGCGCGCCAGACTTTCATACCAGGAGTCCTCTGTGTTGACGCTTCCCTTGCGATACCTGATTTGAAAATCAAACGCGTTTAGCCTCAGGATCCATCGACTTAGAAGCGCCTTTGGGTTTTTCATAGACAGCAGGTTGGATAATGCAGCGTGATCGCAGTACACCACAAATTTTACTCCTTCAATGTAACCTCTGAACTTCTCCACGGCTCGGAAGACCGCCAGGCACTGGTTACGTTCGGTTACAGAGTATTTTCGCTTCGACGATGAAAGCTTTTGCGAAAAATAACTCACTGGATGCTCCTCACCATTTACTTCCTGGGTTAACACACCTCCTATGGCTATGTCGCTAGCATCACACGCTACCGAGAATGGTTTGCTATAGTCTGGCATTACCAGGACCGGAGCCGATACCAATGCTGTTTTTAAGTTCAAGAACGCTTCTTCTGTCTTGGATGTCCAGCGGAACTTCATTTTTGCCTTCGTCAACTCGGTTAACGCTGCAGCAATGCGTCAGAAATGAGCTATGAACCTTCTGTACCAATTAGCCAAACCGAGGAATCTCTGGACTGCTTTCCTAGTCGCCGGCGCTGGATACCTTACGATACAGGCTATTTTTTCGTCATCTATTTTCCATCCATTCTGATTGAGTGCATAGCCCAGAGAGCGTATTTCTTCCCTGCAGAACTTCGATTTCTCTGGCGAAATTGTCAGGTTTGCATGGCGCAGTCGAGCTACCACTTCCTCTAGCATGTCCAGGTGTTCCTCAAACGTGCTGGAGCAGATGACGATGTCGTCCAGGTAATGGAAGACCCGTGGCTCCAAGTCTGCAGACAAATGTGTCATTACTCGAGCTAGAGCTTGGCTGGCCGTGCATAGGCCGAATAGGACGACCTTGAACTGAAAGGAAGGAACTGTGAAGGCCGTTAACGGTCTGGATGCTACCTAAAGTGGGAGTTGCCAGAATGCATTCTTCAGGTCAATTGATGAGATGTATGCGCATCCTCCTTGTTTATGATGGCTGACATTTGTGGGATAGGATATCCTTCGTTTGTCATGATCGAGTTTAGATGCCTTGCGTCGAGACATACTCTGCAATTTCCGTTCTTCTTTCTTACAGCGATGAGTGGGTTATTCCAGGGAGAGAACATTGCTTCCTTTATCACGTCCAGCGCTAGCATCCTATAAATCTCTTTATTTACTTCGTCCAGTACGTATTTGGACATTGGATAGTGCCGCTGCTTTTTCGGTGTTGCATCCTTCACCTCTATGCGATGCTTGTACATGCTGGTTCGCCCGAGCTTACCGTTCTCTGCTACAGGGAACTTCGCAATGACTCGGTCCAATGCTTCCTTCTGGGCTCACGTGATCTTCTTCATCGGCTCTTTAACGGTGTCGTTTCCTGTGTTTACTTGATTAAGATGACCATCCATCTGAACATTCTCGCTATCTACTGTACAGCATACGGCTTTAACCTCAAAGGAGTTCCAGAAGTTCATTCCTAGCACCACACACTCGGGTAAGGACGGTACTAACAGAAGCGAAATCGTTTCAATTCTATCGTTGAAAGATATGGGCACGTTGACAAAGTGGCGAATGTTATGCGGTGTTCCATCGACTGTTTTGATTTGACCTTTTGCTTCTCCTTTTCGAAGGTTCAACTCATCTATGATTTTCACCGTGTTTCCTCCAAGCAGTGAACAACTGGCTCCGCTGTCTAACAGTCCGCATAGCTTCTTGCCTAAAATGGTTATCTCCGCGTGTGGGCGTTCGTCATCTTTCGTGTTGATAATGATCGAGTTGATCAATTCTGGGCTGGGAATTTGTGAGGGATTGTAAAAGTTTTGCGAGGATTCCACTCCCTCGATTAATGATTCCCCGCTCTTCCGTTTCCCACAACCGTTATGTAGCTAGGGCAGTTCCGTAACGAATAACCTTTGTGTCCACACCGATAGCAAAATATAACAGCTTGCGGTTTCGGACAATCCATGAACCGGTGCCCTTCTTCATCGCAGTTCCAGCAGATTAAACCAGATCGCAATTCATTTCTCTGCTGTTGGTGCTGTTCTACAGCTTACCGTGATTGCGGGTGCTGTTGAGAGTTTTGGTACGGTCTATCTTCCCTGTTGTCCTGCCTCAACTTTAGCGCATTTACTTGTTCGGTCAATTCCAGAATCCTTTGCTGCCAGTCCTCCTTTCCTGCAATACGATGAGTTTCTGGCCGTGTTCGCTGATCATTGACGACGTCCGTAGATCTGTGCGTTATTGATTGATGCCAGTTGTTGCAACATTCTTGCTGAAGCGGTTCTTCATCCACGTCTAGAGCGTGCACTCTTCCAAACCGCGGAATTCCCGAGTTTATCTGCGGCGGCCTGTTGGATGACGGCGTTGCTAAATGTGGTTCTAACAAACTGCTGTGCGGAATCGGAACTCGTCGTTGCCGGTTGAGCAGCATATGTGTTTCATCGTAACTGCAACAAATCTCCACCATGTCATTGGTGGAACATGGCCTGGCTGCTGTGACGATGGTGGCATAATCAGCGTTCATGTTTTTTTGACGATGAAATATTTCTCTTGGTCACTCATCGGTGGCTGTACGAAGCGGAACAGCGCCGATATGTCACGGTAGTATTTGGCAAAGGATTCATTTGGTGCTTGAAATCGAAATATATCTTCTAATTTTAAGATTTCTGTATAGCTACTGGGTAAGTACTCTCTGCGTATTTCATTCTTGAATGCCTCTCATGTCACCAGCAGGTTTTGTGCAACCGCACGTCCGTACCAATCTAACGCATCGTCTAATAAGAGATGCTTAACTGACTTTAGAAGAATTTCATCCGACAATCCTTCCGATCGTGCGAAAGTTTCAACTCTATCCAGGAAAGTGTTTAATGAAGTGGTGTCCTTTTCACCTTTGAATTTGAAGGGCCAGTTGTGAATAGCCTTTAGGCCTCTCCCGGTTTCTGAGCGATCTTGACCATAATGCTTTGTTCTCGTCGCAATAGCTGCATCAGTAGTTCATCCCTCAACCGATCTGTCGTGCTCATGCTCGACACCCTGGCTTCTGTTTGATTGTAGGCAGGCGGTGGTGTGTCCTGCGCGAGTGGCGTTTCTCTCCAGCTGCTTGATGCCCGCCGAAAGCTACTTAGTCCATCCCGATTTATAGGTTGCGCATGTGTACCCTGACCTCTTCCTCTTCCTAAAGGAACAGGTGAACTTGTTGAACGACTCAAGTTGATGTCATTTCGTGAAGCATTACTATGCTTGTAGAGTGTTCCTATGCTGGTTGATGACCTCTGCTCTGCTACGTTGTTAGTTACTAGCTTCTCTTCAGCTGCCAAGTCAGCATTTAGATGCTGCTGCAGTTCAAGCGATTCTGCTCCTTCCGTTTGCCTCACTTGTTCACTGTTCACTGGTTCACCAAGTCTTTCATTTATGTCTTCGATGATGAATTTCACTAATAATGACAACGACGCGTGATTATCGATCATGTCTCGCGGGGGAATGACGATTGACAAACGATCGAGTTAATGTATCATGCGAGATTTAGACTGTATCAAAAAGTCTGTATTTCGCTTCTTCAGTGCACTTTCTATCAATGGATACAGCAATCTGATTTGCTGTTCGCATCGGTGAATGTTAACATCTATCGCGTGAGCTGATGAAACATGTTTAAAATCTTGAGCGAACTCTTGTTGGATGAGTGTTCTTAGCTTCATCCCTTTGGTCCGGCGCGTAGCAGCTCCTAGCTGCTTAATATGACGCAATGCTAACTCATAATTGAGTTCCTCTTCACTGAGGTATTGTGGCGGTTAAGCAAAAGCCACCACGCAACCCGATCAATAATCATTTATGCTCATCATCATTTAAGACCTTAGACGTGATCCATCTGATCACTATACAGAAAGCATGAGTCACAGTCAATATAAAATCAAACCCCGATAAAGCAGTTAAATACTTTCAATATAAACAAAATCCAAATGACTCCATCTAGCTTACATGTATGATTCTAGCCATATTTTGTAACACTTATAAATTCCGATAGAACAATCAAAAGACTATTCTAACCAGCAAATAGGCAACGCGTTCACAGCGAGCCAGAATTCATAAATATCATACATAAACTTCCGTCATATCCCTTGGATACTGCACGGACCGATTCAATTTAATTACCACAGAAAATGCTTACAGCGCAACAGCGACCGAGCTGGCCAATGTAAATGAACTCTACAACCCTACCCGGTGCGTCCGCTGTGTGGTAAGATGTTTTCTAAATAACAAGCCTTCTCCAAACAATCAGTTTTTCCAAGCGTTCCAAACTTCTCGAGAACAATCGCACTCACACACATGTAATAGTTAAGTTTACCAAAACCGAAATTTGTCGAAATAAACTGATAGTAAGACTCGAAACGTTGAACAAAAAACCTCGCGCAAGCGACAGCACACTCTGATACTCAGAAAGAAAATCCCCGAACCTGCGACATGGCGAACCGTGCCAGTTGCTTCGCGAGTGAACTAAGTGCCCAGTAAGGGACTTAGAAAATTTTGAGTGAGAAAAAGTATGAACCAAGTGAACTAAGTGCCCAGTAAGGGACTTAGAAAAATTTTAAGTGAGAAAAAGTATGAACCATGTGAACTAAGTGCCCAGTAAGGGACTTAGAAAAATTTTAAGTGAGAAAAAGTATGAACCAAGTTAACTAATTGCCCAGTAAGGGACTTAGAAAAACTTTAAGTAAAAAAACTATGAACCAATTGAACTAAGTGCCCAGTAAGGGACTTCGAAAAAAAAATTTAAAGTGCAAAAATCAAAGCGCGACATTGCGAACAGTGCCAGTCAATTCGCGTTGTGACTAAGTCCCAGCTAAGGAACTTAGAGAGAAATTTTCTTCCCAAGTGAAAAATTTAAAAGCGACATGGCGAATCGTGCCAGTCACCCCGCATTGTGACTAAATCGCAGCAAAAAGACTTAGAAAAACTTAAGTAAAAAGTTTAAGTGCGACATGGCGAACAGTGCCAGCCGCTTAACATAGTAACTAATTTCCAAAGTGAAAAAAAGAAGGGACTGCAAGTGACATCAAGAGAAATTTGCAAGGTAGCAAAGGGAACAAAAGAGAACGTTCTAACAAACGAGCTACAAGTGCGTAAAGTCTTCTACGTTAAAATACAAAACTAAACACCGGCGAGAACAAAATGGGTTGGTTCTCAGCCGACGACACGGCGTCATCAATCATAGTCTTCGCAGGAAGCGAAACCCAAACATGGGCGATGATCATACTAGCAGCTTCAGCAGCAGCGTTCATCCTAGGCAGGGTGATTTACAAAATAAACAACGTACACACGGAGAGGATGGCAGAACGCGCAGCGAGGAGGATCGTGGCGCAAGCCTAAAATAAAGGTAGATAATTAATTATAAAATAGAGATAATTAATAACCAATATATATATATATATATATATATATATATATATATATATATATATATATATATATATATATATATATATATATATATATATATATATATATATATATATATATATATATATATATATATATATATATATATATATATATATATATATATATATATATATATATATATATATATATATATATATATATATATATATATATATATATATATATATATATATATATATATATATATATATATATATATATATATATATATATATATATATATATATATATATATATATATATATATATATATATAATTAAAGGCGGCACAAACCAAAAGAATACAAAATGTCGGAAATTGAAATAATTTTAGAACAGATAGAGGAACAAATAAAATATTTTCGCGAAATAGAACGACAATCGGCGAAAATTGAAAAAAGGACGAATTCAAACAATGGATGAACGACGCATCCAGTAATAAATATAAAGTTGAATTAACATTATACCCGGAAAACTCAGAAAAAATTTACACAGGTATATGAAAAATACCCACTTATCGAAAGAACAATTGCTACAAAACTGAACAAAAGATATTTCCATAAAAAAGGATTCTACCCAGATCCAAAACATTTCGACCTATAAAATCCATATAACCCAAAAATAAATAATTAGCAAAGAGCTATGAATGGACAAAATCGACGAAAGTTTTAATACCCTAAAATTAATAGAAGCTAATTTTAGGAAAGCTCCGTATAGAAAATATACAAAAACACTATTGTTGGCAAAGAAAAAAGAGGCAATTCAAGCCCAAACAGCCATTAATAACCATTTACTAGAACTGGAAGAAACATTAGACCCAGATCTATTTAATTTAATGAACAGAGAAGCAAAATTGCTCTCTGGGAAAATATATACAGTAATAGATTCAAGATTAGCAAATATACCAGGGCTCGATAAATTTAAAAGAGCCGCTAAACTTGTAATAATCATAAATAAGTTGAACCCCAAACCAAAAATGGCCAACCTAGAAAATACAATTAAAGCGGTAACAGCACTGATGCCCGAATACGATGGCTCAGCAACGAACCTAACCAGTGTAATTGACGCGCTGGATATCCTATCGACATTGTCTACAAACGAAAATAGACAACTAATAATAAATGTAATATTATCCAAGCTTAAAGGCAGAGCAAGAAATGCTTTCGCCGCTAAGCCTGAGAATATAGAAGCAATCATTGAAAAATTAAAAACAATCGCACCGGTTTCCGCGGGAGCCGTAATAGCGAAACTAAAGACCTGTAAGCAAAAAGCAAGCATACAAACATTTACGACCGAAATAGAAAACTTAGCCTCCCAACTTGAAGCAGCCTATGTTGCGAAAAAAATACAGGCGGAAATCGCCAAAGAAATGTCCACACAGGAAGCAATCAAATACATGGCCGACGGCCTAAAAAACGGCACTTATCTTACGCGCCGGTACATATACAGACTTAACGGTAGCAATCAACAAAGTACTGGAAGTTTTTTTTTTTTTTACATAGCACGTTACAAAAATCCTTAAGACTAATTTTAACTATACTAGTACTTTGTCTAAAACTAACACTGAAATCACTTTATTGTTTGCTTTTTTCCTTACATTGTTGTATTTCATAATGATCTAGTATTTTCGGGTGTATTTATTTACTTTTTTTTCTGTTATTGTCTAAATTTAAAAACTGAATATTCTAGGACACTTTAATTGGTGAATGATTAACCTTGGATGATAGTATGAGGAGATGAATTTAATTAAATTTTGACAGACGCTGTTTTTAGAAAATGATAGATAAGTTCCATGTATAGAGGATCGCGATACGCCAGGATGTCTCTAACAGGAACATGGATTGGTCTTCCTCGGACTTGTAAAGAATCTACTAATTGTGATCTGGCTTCACGATATTCAGTGCAGGATCAAACAACATGCTCAATGTCGTGGTAACCTTCTCCACAAGCACAATGATTACCCTCAGCGAGCCCAATACGACGGAGATGCGCATCTAAAGTATAATGATTGGACATGAGCCTAGACATCACACGGATGAAGTCCCGACTTACATCCAATCCTTTGAACCATGCCTTCGTTGATACTTTAGGGATAATTGAGTGTAGCCATCGTCCCATATCTCCATTGTCCCAAGATGTTTGCCAACTAGCAAGTGTCCTCTGTCGAGAAGCGCTATAAAATTCATTGTAAGCGATGGGTCTTTCATATATTTCACCATCTAGTGCACCAATCTTGGCTAAATTATCAGCTTTCTCATTGCCCGCAATAGAGCAATGGGCGGGGAGCCACACTAGGGTAAATTTATAACATTTTCTTGTCAGGTTACTCAGAGATTCTCGTATCTTCCCCAAAAAGAATGGATCGTGATTATCAATCCTCTTTGAGCGTAGAGCTGCAATTGTGCTGAGACTATCAGTGAGGATAAAGTAATGGTTCGGGGGTAAAGTATTAATTATTTGCAAACTATAGTGAACTGCTGCTAGTTCCGCTATATAA
The DNA here is from genome assembly GCF_030247195.1 of Topomyia yanbarensis. Classification (NCBI taxonomy): domain Eukaryota; kingdom Metazoa; phylum Arthropoda; class Insecta; order Diptera; family Culicidae; genus Topomyia; species Topomyia yanbarensis. Next base: position 93,674,795 of record NC_080670.1, on the reverse strand, counting down.
ACAGAGGCGGGTTCTGCAAGTTTGAGAGAAATTGAAAAATTATTGTTGAAAATACCGAAACCAGTGGCCTCACTGATTCGTGACCCATCAGTGTAAAACATTTTAAGGCAGTCTATGTGTTGATATTTACTTGTGAATATTTTAGGGATCTCCCGCGAGCGTAGATGATCCGGAATTCCACGAATCTCTGCTTGCATGGACGTGTCGAAGAATAAAGTGGATTCAGGAATATCTAGTATATTGACGTATGTGTGAACATACCTAGCAGGCGTTATTTCTTGTGACATGTGATTGAAATACACTGTCATGAATCTGGTTTGGGGTTGAAGCTCGACAAGTCTTTCAAAATTTTCAATTACCAGTGGGTTCATAACCTCACATCGAATAAGTAAACGAGAAGAGAGATCCCAGAATCGGTCTTTTAAAGGAAGAACTCCCGCTAGTACTTCAAGACTCATTGTATGGGTCGACTGCATGCAACCTAAGGCAATTCGTAAACAGCGATACTGTATCCGTTCCAGTTTAATAATGTGAGTGTTCGCAGCTGAACGGAAACAGATGCACCCATATTCCATTACTGAAAGTATTGTTGTTTGATACAATCTTATCATGTCACTTGGATGAGAACCCCACCATGATCCAGTTATTGTTCGCAGAAAATTTATCCTTTGTTGGCATTTCGTTATTAGATACCTAATGTGGCCTCCCCATGTGCCTTTAGAATCGAACCAAATTCCAAGGTATTTAAAAGTCAGGACTTGGGCTATCGTTCTACCAACCAACTGAAGCTGAAGCTGAGCTGGATCACGCTTCCTTGAGAAAACGACCTACTCTGTTTTCTCCGTAGAGAAATCGATGCCCAGCTTTAAAGCCCAAATTGATAAATTATCCAAGCTATCTTGCAATGGTTGTTGTAAATTTATAGCTTTTGGTCCTGTGGCAGAAACCACCCCATCATCTGCAAGTTGTCTTAAAGTGCATGGGCTGACAATACAATTATCAATGTCATTCACGTAAAAATTATAGAGAAGGGGGCTTAGACAAGAGCCTTGTGGGAGGCCCATGTAACTTATTCTGAGTGTCGCCAAATCGCCATATGAAAAATGCATGTGCTTTTCTGACAATAAATTGTATAAATAATTATTTAATATCGGTGAAAGACCACATTGATGTAGCTTCTCCGAGAGAACATCAATGGAGACTGAGTCGAATGCTTCTTTTATGTCTAAGAACACAGACGCCATTTGTTCTTTTTTTGCGTAAGTGAGTTGGATTTCTGACGAAAGTAGCGCCAGACAATCATTCGTTCCCTTTCCCCTCCGAAAACCAAACTGGGTATCTGATAGCAAGCCGTTCGCCTCAACCCAATTGTCGAGACGTCGTAGGATAATTTTTTCCAACAATTTCCTAATACAGGATAGCATTGCAATCGGTCGATACGAGTTATGATCGGATGCTGGCTTTCCCGGTTTTGGAATAGCGATAACTCTCACTTGTCTCCAGTCGTGCGGCACAATGTTCTGCTCAAGAAGCTTATTGAATAAATTCAACAAGCGTCTTTTTGCTAGGTCAGGCAGATTCTTCACCAAGTTGAATTTAATTCTGTCTAGTCCCGGAGCATTATTGTTGCATGAGAGGAGTGCAATTGAGAAATCCATCATTGTCAAAGGCGAATCTATGAAATCGTTACTTGTGGGAGCATCGCGAGTGATTTTCTGCGCAGGAGCAGAATCTGGACAAATTTTCTTGGCAAAATTAAATATCCAACGATTCGAAAAATCTTCGCTTTCATTAGTCACGTTTCGATTCCTCATTCTTCTGGCTGTGTTCCAAAGAGTACTCATTGATGTTTCTCTTGACAAGCCATCAACGAAGCGTCTCCAATAACTAGACTTTTTGGCACGACGTATACTGTCAAATTTGTTTTGCAAAATGAAATAATTTTCAAAGTTCTCACGTATACCCCCTTTCTGTTTCATAATTTCTTTGTAGGCAACTTGTTTAGCTTCATATGCATCAGCGCACTCTTTGTCCCACCAAGGATTAGGGGGGCGTCTATTTATTGTCATTCCAGGATTGCATTTCGTTTGGGCTTGTTCTGCTGCTTCAATAATCAAACCCGCTAAGAATTCATATTCTTCGGTAGGGGGTAGCTCTTCTGTCGAAGCAAGAGAAGTGGAAATTAATGTTTCGTATGTTTTCCAATCAATATTTCGTGTTAAGTCATAAGGAACATTGATTGAATTCGTAAGGCCTAATTCACTGTTAATTGAAACAACGATTGGCAAATGATCGCTACCGTGAGGATCAGGTACAACCTTCCACGTGCAATCTAACCGAAGTGATGTCGAGCACAGAGATAGATCTAATGCACTTGGACGTGCAGGAGGTCTGGGGATGCGGGTTGTTTCGCCAGTATTTAAAACTGTCATATTAAATTCGTCACAAACATTGTATATCAAAGAGGATCGATTATCATTGTAGAGGGAACCCCACAATACTCCGTGCGAGTTGAAGTCTCCCAGTATCAGACGCGGAGCAGCCATGGATTCCACTACCTCAAAAATTTGATGTTGTCCAATTTGAACTTTGGGAGGTATATATATAGAAGCGATAGACATGTCTTTGCCTTTAATGTTCGTTTGGACAGCTACAGCCTCAATGCCCGCAAACAAGGGGATGTTAATTCTATAGAAAGAATAGCACTTTTTAATTCCTAGAAGCACTCCTCCATACGGGGTGTCTCGGTCTAGGCGAATAATGTTGAAATCATTTAAGTTGAAATTAATGTTTGAGGTAAGCCATGTTTCACATAGAGCAAAAGCATCGCATTTTAAATTATGCAGTAAAATTTTTAAGGAATCAATTTTAGGTATGATATTTCTGCAATTCCACTGTAAAACAGTGATGGAATCTTTCATTGGAGGAGGTGAATTACCCATTGAAAGATACAATCGCTGCAAGGATGGGCCATTGAGCAATCAGCTGCTCTAAAAATGTTCTAATTGTTGGGAGGAAAGCTGAAAGTATACTCTTTAGTGGTTCAGAAATATTGAATGCTTTAAAAATCCAATCAACAATTTCAGAAAATTTCAATAATCCTACCCCCGGCTGAGGCTCAGAGGAAGTCGAAATTTTATTATTTCCAGTAATGGTGTTCTGTTTGGATTGTACGTTCCCAAAACCGGGTGGAATTGATTTCGGTTTTGAATCGGAATTTTTCGGTTTTGGGCGCAGTTTATCTACTGGTGGAGAAATTTTAAGGCCCTTTCTTGGCAGCTTGGGAAAAGAAGACTGTTTTATTTTTCTGGAATTTCCGGGTAAAACAAATGATGTACCTTCGCACGCTCCGTCAGAGTCAGACTGTTCCGAAAATAGAGATGTGTAAGTGTTTTCTAAGAAAATGGGTTTAGGGGTAGCATTTTTCAACATTTCTGCATAGGAGCGCTTAGACCTCTCCTTCAAGGATCGTTTAATTTTATCCTCACGCAATTTATAAATGGGGCATGCAGGGAGCTCATGTGAGTTTTCTCCGCACATTAAACATTTTTCTGAATTTTCATTGCATGTATCCTCTTGATGAGAACCCCCACATTTGCCACACCGTGCCTTATTGGAACAGTAAGTGGCTGTGTGGCCAAGCTGTTTGCAATTAAGGCAATTCATTACACGAGGAATAAAAAGGCGAACAGGGAGACGAATCTTATCGATAATGACATAGTTGGGCAGCGCAGACCCAGCGAAAGTCACTCGAAATGAGTCAGACAGTCGATAAACTTTTTTATCTCCTTCGTGTGATACTGAATGCAATTGCTTGCATTCAAGTATTTTTACGTCTTTAAGTATGGTGTCTTTGAAACGACCAACCCCATGCTTAATTATGTCATCAACAGTCAAACTCGATTCTGTGATGACCCCATCAATTTCAATTTCCTTTGAAGGAATATACGCTCTATACTCACGCGTAAAAAGCTCGCAAGAAGCAATTGCATTGGCTTGTTTGAGACTACCAACGACAATGCGTATTTTATCTTTATTGACTTTGACGATCTCTTTTACATCCGAGAATCGCGAAGTCAAATCTTTAGAAATTTGAATAATATTTAGCGCCTTTACTTTACGCCTAATAAATACAATCCATGGTCCCGTTGACGACTCTGAGTAAATTTTAATTCTAGTCGGATTTACATTTTCAGCAGAAGGCTTAGGGGGAGAGTCTGTTACTCGTTCTCCCATCTCTTCATCCATTTTACCTAGCAAGAAAAACTATCACAAAAAGGAATGAAAAATATACCTGTTATACCTGTAGAACACACCTCATGTGTTACGTTGTAAACTCGGTGCCCGTTGTTTGACAATGTGACACTTGCTGTCCTTCTTCGTCGCGTTGCTTCTTCAGTAGAGAAATAGGCCTACCTGCAACACTTCAAAACTCTCTCCGGTTAAGCTGCTCGTCGGTATCACCACCACAAGCGCGCTCTCTCCGTTTCCACCGCCGCGGTAAACAAATGTGGCTACCTGTGGCTTGCTGCGAAAATCCCACTGTCGATGCGGCACTTTTCGGTGCCACTTGTTTTCCTTATTCGTCGTACCACTTCTGCGGTAGACGAATAGAGCAAATGGGTCTACCTGTGACGCTTCCCCTCTCGTCGATTAGAATTGCCCGACGACACCAATACAATATATTTTTTCTGTGTGTACAGGCACGATCACTGTCGATTTCTGCCACCGCGGTAGGCAAATTCGTCTACCCGCGGTTTGCTGTCAAAACACCGAGGATGCCGTTGACCACGCCTCCGACGTATCAACTGTCGACTCACACTTAACAAACTGGTCTCTCTCTCTCTCTCTCCCACAAAAACGCATACAGCGTCTCGCACTTCGTCACTCTCTCGAGAACAAAACCTTCCACCTGGAGGCACAACCGTCTCGGCCGGTTGCAAAAACTGTTATGAAAGTACTGGAAGTAAGTCCAGTCGAAGCAGAAAAAGTAATGCTCGCCAAAGTGCAGCAAAATGAACCCAACAACCAACAAGTGAAGAATAACGGCGATCCCAACCAAACATTCCTACCATACCATGGCATACCATTCCAAAGCATGTCATTCCAACCTCGATTCCAAAAAAGGATGCAAAATGCCTACCCTTTCTGCGGCTGTATTTTTTCTGCCTACATTCTCAGTTCTCTTTTGACGCTGCTGCCGTTCGCTATTGCAGGACGCCCAGTGCTGTACGGCAGTCTGTAAGCAAAGCAGTAACATGACAAAGAAATACTGCCCCCAGTACAGCCACCAGACGCGGGCGGTACAGCTTCTCTTTCCTTATTTTACACTTTTTAATATTTTTAATCTATTCAATATTTTCAATCAAAAACGACTACAATAAATGCGGTTCGTTTACGCCACGACCGGCATCATCGCTTTCGTGTGTGGGCCTCTCCCTTTGACTATGCAGAGAAAAATGTACAAAGCGAGAGAACAAACTTTACTACGCCACACTCTCACCGAGCAGTCGAAGTACAGCAGCAAAACAAAAATGTATTCTACTGCTCTACGGGAAAATGTACTCGGTATGGCAGTCTACTTTCTACTTCTGCCGCAGTCAGACGTACAATCGAGCCAAGTGAACAACAGGCCTCTCGATCTAGTGTGTATTGTCTCGAGAACAAAGGAAATATCGGATTATTCTTGTCATCATGAGTAAAGTTGACGAAAAAGCGCTACTCCGACCCAACGCTGCGGTCGTTGACTTTAAATTTTGTTTAAAACGACCGAGTTTTAGTGAAGTGGAATACCTTCTGAAGGTAAAAATGCAACTTAGGCTTGCGGAAGTCTTGTACCTTCAGTATCATCATCTTCGCAATGTAGTGTTAATATTATTCAACACGTTAGCACAAGCCGAGCGTTTCGTTTTGAAGAACAACTTAAAACACGTGGTTGAAAGTGACAACGTTGGAATTAAGATTCCCGTATACATTGAGAATGATTATATTGATGTAAGGTTATATGACCTATCACCTCGTACCCCTCCTGAGCCAATTGCAAAATGCATGTCGCAATACGGAGAAGTAGAATCCGTTACACCTGATACTTGGAGAAACTTCTTCCCGGGTACTCCTAACGGCGTTTTTGTAGTGAGGATGCGGGTTGAAAGGCCTATACCCTCCTACTTGGCAATAAAACTCAATACTCACGGAACTACAATTATGCAAACTACGCTATGCACCCATGAGGGGCAAACGCCTACGTGCAAGTATTGTAATCAGACAGCTCATCATGGACAACCTTGCGCGGAAGATGCAGAGGAAAATGCATCTCAACCGATTGCCAACTCATCTACGGCAAACCAACCTAACACAGAGTTTTCAATACCAATGCCTGAACCACAAACGGTGGCCAATTTTGTGGCAGCTGTTCAGACCATAATGACAACCGCAAAAGAATCATCAAGCACCCCAAAAGCAACTGTAAGCCACATCGGCAACGAATGCAGTAACAATGACGACGGATTTACACTGGTCAACAATAAGTGCAAGAAGCAAGGGAGAACATCTGATCCCGGACACCAAGCCAGCTTCGACCGGGACGTGAAAATCAAGAGAGAATTAAATGACCCCCCTGACGCTGTTTGCCAGCAGACCTCGCGAAAAAAGGTCTCCGCTCGCAATAAAAAGTTGCGCGCACGAGATCCAATTAATTAATTCTTGTTTGTATTTTTATTTTTACATGTATTGTAAACGTATAAAAGATCCACGGCTCCGTTAAGCTACCGCTATGAGCCGTGTCAAATAAACGAATTAAAAAAAAATACTCGGTATGGCTACCGTTCTGTCATGAGCTGTAGTGATGCGTCGCTGTAGCGGGCTGTACGGCTTGTGCAAATGTAAATATACCGAAAAAATGTAGTTTACCAGTAACTTTGGCATCCCTGATTCCAAATGCAACGACAGTGGAATCAGCAAAATAACAATCAACCACCAAACCAATTCAATTCATTCCAAGGTCATTGAGGCCGAACTTTAATCATTGGAATAACCTACAACAACAAGTACCATACGGTCAAACACCGTTTTTACAAAATCAGCATTTTTTTACTCCATACCAGAACAGCTGGAAAAGTAATAACTCAAATTTTGCACAAACAGGCAATAAAGTTTATATAGCGGGAAACCCAGAGCAGCCGGCGACTACTTCCCAAGCCGCTGGCGCCAACCCGACGAATATGAGTGGGGAAAACAAAACGAATCAGCAACCAAATATGGGTCAAGCTGCACGACAGCCCAGCCAATAATAAACGTATATAACTGTAACATAAATAACACAAATTTTATTACCCTAAAACTAAACGTATGCAGTAAGCCAATCACCCTAATCGTTGATACAGGCGCTGACATATCTATCTTTAAGGAAAATACCCTAGGTCAGAATGTAATTATATATACTGACGAAAGCTGTAGGGGAGACTGAGGAGACTTGATCCCCGGGGAGACTTGATCCCATCATTGTAACTCAAAGGCGGATCAGAATACATTAATCGAATATACTATAAAGTTGCGTAGTTTTATCTAAACATAAATTTCATTAACACAGAAAAAAGAAATTGGACTTTTGTGTAACCGGATTTTTACCAATTTAAAAACAAGTCTCAGAAGAACTGAAGAAGATTTATTTTTCAAATTTTCAAACTTTTATAAAATTGATAAAATCACCCACTACATACTCTACTTTTGCATACAGAATTACAGGAGAATGTCAATTATATGAATACGTTATGATTGAGCTGATTCTTTTGTTTAACTATATTTTTACTAAAGTTTGCTGAAATAGATGCTATGGGTTCACTTGATCCCTTCAAATTCGTGGAGATTTGATCCCCTTCGCCATACTTCATACACACCACTGAAAATAACCAAATTTACACCAGAACAATTGAAGTCATTGTTGTCATAAAAAAATGTCAAAAATGAACGCTTCATCGTAAAGAAACATAACTGTAATTGTTTACTACAGTATACGTAGCAATTATTCATCCCACATTTGACGTTCCTCAACCATAATAAAGACAGCTTTCAAATAATTGCACGGAGATTTGTGGGAATTCGTAAAAAAATCAGGTGAGATATAACAATATCCAATCATAACAATTTAATCAATACTACAATCCATTTATAAAATTGAATGGGGTAATGTACCCGTTTTTGCCCTATTAAGAAGGGTACCACATTATTACTACAATAATTTTATTATTTCAGCTTCTTTGATTTGCTATTAAGGTCCATTTTTTATTTCGATTATAGAGGTTTTAACGTTAAGGTCATTCGCCTCTTATTAAGAAGCAATATAACATAAAATTGTGTTGAGAATGGTGAAAATCTTCTGTTTAAGCGCAGAAAAATCTCTAATCGAGTACCCCCATTACCGCAATACCATTTGAGACAATGCGTTGAGCAAAGATGGCAGACGCTGCTCTAACCAAAGGCTTCAGATGGGTAGGATGATAGTAGAAACAGGGCAAAAATAGGCTTATTACCCTACATCCTCTTTTAAACACGTTTTCATAAAGGAATCAAGTGTCCCCAAATTAGGGATCGAGTCTCCACTAATCTAAGAATTTTCCATTTTTTTGTTGTTTTCCAGAAATGCTCACAGCTCATGTCCAGTATAATATTTCTAAAAATACATAGTTTTTTATCATTCCACGGAGTTGGACTGAAAAATAAAAAAGGGGATCAAGTCTCCTCAGTCTCCCCTATAATTAAAGGCGTTACGAGTGGTCGAATAGAAACTATTGGCTCAACGTACGCAGATATTCTACTCGACACCACAAAAATAAATCATAAGTTTCAAATAGCCGACAAAGAGTTTCCCATCCCAACAGATGGAATTCTTGGTCGCGATGTTCTTGTACAGCATGGATGTAATATAAGCCTTAAAACATGGCTCATTACATTCGATTATAATAACGAATGGATAGAAATTCCTATCCAGGATAAATTTAATGATAACCTTATTATACCGCCTAGATGCCAAATAATTAAGAGAATTAAATTAGATAATATTACAGAAGATAGTGTAGTAATAGCCAACGAAGTAAAACCGAACGTATTTTTTTCTAACTCACTAATTAGTCCTAGTTCACAATTTATAAACATTATGAACGTAAGTGACAAATATCAAAAAATCCAACAAAAGGAATTGATTGGAAAAATTAAAATTATACCCGCAAGTAAATATGAAACGACAGAAGTACTAAATAAAATAAATTCGTGCAAAAAGCAGCGAATCATTAATCTTAAAAAAGAAATCAATATAGAAAAAATTCCAAATGAAGCAAAAGATAAACTTCTTGAATTATGCATTAAATATAACGACATTTTCGCATTAAAGGATGAACCCCTAAGCGCGAATAATTTTTACAAGCATGAGATTAATCTTGAAAATAAAACCCCAGTGTACATAAAAAATTACCGTACACCAGAGGCACACAAGTCAGAAATTAATAACCAAATCAATAAAATGCTTAAGGAAGAAATAATACAACCTTCCGTATCCCCATACAATTCTCCAATATTATTAGTACCCAAAAA